>NW_027202985.1:0-121160 GCF_024711535.1 Dipodomys merriami | reverse complement strand
CTAAACCTAACCCTAAACCTCACCCTAGCCCTCACCCTAACCCTAATTCTAACCCTAACCCTCACCCTAATCCTAAACCTAGCCCTAACCCTTACCCTATCTCTAACCCTCACCCTAACCCTAGCCCTCACCCTAACCCTAATAGTAACCCTCACCCTCACCCTAACCCTAACCCTCATCCTCACATTAACCCTAACCCTAATAATCAGTCTAACCCTCACCCTAACCCTAACCCGAACCCTTACCCTAACCCTCACCCTAACACTAAAACTCACGCTTATATTAAACCTCACCCTCAGCCTAACCCTCACCTTTACCCTTACCATCACCCTCACCCTAACACTCACCATATCCCTAACCCTCACCCTAGCCCTCACCCTAAACCTAACCCTAACCCTCACCCTCACCTTCAACCTCACCCTCAGCCTAACAATAACCCTATCACTATTCCTAAAACTAAACCTCACCCTCACCCTAACCATCACCCTAATTCTTACCCTCACACTAATCCTAACCCTAACCCTAAATCTAACTCTCACACTAAACCTAACCCTCACCATAAACTTAACCCTACCCCTTATCCTAACACTCACCTTAACCCTAACCCTAAACCTCACCCCAACCCTCAGCCTAAACCTCCCCGTCACCCTAAAGCTGACTCTAACCCTAATAATAATCCTAAACCTCACCAGAACTCTAACCTTCACCCTCACCCTAACCCTCACCCTAATCCTAAGCCTAACCCTCAGCCTAAACCTCAGCCTAACCCTCAACCTAACCCTAAGGATAACCCTAATCCTAACACTCACCCTAACCCGAACCCTCACCCTAACCCTAAACCTCACCCTAATCCTCACCCTAACCCTCACTATCACTTGCATCCTCACCCTCACCCTCACCCTAGCCCTAATGCTAACTCTAACCCTCACCCTTACCCTCATGCTATCACTTACCCACACCACAAACCTATCCCTAACCTTAAAACTCACCCTCACCCTAAACCTCACCCTAACCCTAAACTTAATCCTAACCCTCACCCTAACACTTACCCTCACCCTAACACTAAACCTCATACTAACCTTAAGCCTCACCATAACCCTAAACCTCACCCTCACCATAACCCTAACCCTAACTCTAACCCTAACACTCACCCTATCCCTAAACCTAACACTAACCCTAACACTAACCATCACCCTAACCCTAACTCTAAACCTAAACCTCAACCTCAACCTAACCCTAACCCTAACCCTAAACCTCACCCTAAACCTAACCCTAAACCTCACCTTCATCCTAACCCTCATCCTAACCCTCACCCTAAACCTAATCCTAACCATCACCCTAACCCTAATCCTCAAGCTCAACCTCACCCTCAGCATAACCCTAACCCTAAACCTAAACCTAAACCTAATCCTAACCCACACAATCACCCTCACCCTAACCTTAACCCTAAGCATAACCTATCCCTAACACTAACCCTCACCCTAACACTTCCCCTCACCCTAACACTAACCCTAACTCTAACACTAACCCTCACAATAACCCTAACTCTCACATTAACCCTAACCCTCACCCTAACCCTAAAGCTAAACTTCACCCTCACCCTAGCCCTCACTGTAACCTTAATGCTAAACCTAACCCTCAACCTAATCATAACCCTCATCCTCACCCCAAACCTCACACTAACCCTAACCTAATCCTCAATCTAACCCTCACCCTATCCCTAACCCTTAACCTAACCCTCACCCTAACCCTATCCCTCACCCTTATCTTAACTCTCACCCTCAACCTAACCCTCACTTTTATTCTTACAATCACCCTCACACTAACCCTCACCCATACCCCAACCCTCACCATAGCCCTCACCCAACCCTAAACCCAACTCTCACCCTCACCCTCACCCTCAGCGTAACATTAACCCTATCACTATTCCTAACCCTAAACCTCACCCTCACCCTAATTCTTAACCTCACATTAATCCTAACACTAAACCTATCCATAACCCTACCCCTTATCCTAACCCTCACATTAACCCTAACTCTAACCCTCACCCTAAACCTCACGGTCACCCTAAACCTAACCCTAACCCTAATAATAACCGTAACCCTCACCCTAATACTAACCCTCACCCTCACCCTAACCCTCAACCTAACCCTCACCCTAATCCTAATCCTAACCCTCAGCCTAACCCTGAAACTAACCCTAAGCATAACCCTAACCCTAACCCTCACAGTAACCCTCACCCTAAACCAAACCCTAACCCTAACCCTCACACGCAGCCTAACCCTCACACTAACCCTTAACCTCATCCTCACCCTAAACCTCACACTTAATCGAACCCTCACCATAACTCTAACCCTAACTGTCACCCTCAACGTCACCCTCACGCTAACCCTAACCCTAACCCTCACCCTAACCCTAAAACTCACCCTAATCCTCACCTTAAACCAAACTCTCACCCTCACCCTCACCCAAACCCTAAACTTAACCCTCACCCTAACCCTAATGCTAACTCTAACACTCACCCTAACCCTCATGCTATCACCCACACCACAAACCTAACCCTAACCTGAACCCTCACCCTCACCCTAAACCTCACCCTAACCCTAAAACTAATCATAACCCTAACCCCCACCCTCAACCTAACCCTCACCATAACCCTTACCCTCACCCTCACCCTCACCCTAACCATAACCCTCACACTAAACCTAACCCTCACCCTAAACCTAACCCTACACCTCACCCTAACCCTCACCCTAAACTTAGCCCTTACCCTAACCCTCACCCTCATGCTAACCCTCACCCTAACCCTAATTCTAACCCTAACCCTCATCCTCACCCTAAACCTCACACTAACCCTAACCCTAATCCTCAATCTAACCCTAACCTTAACACTTACCCTAACCCTCACCCTAACCCTAACCCTCACCCTTACTGTAACCCTCACGTTCAGCCTAACCCTCAACTTTACTCTTACCATCACGCTCATACTAACCCTCACCCTAACCCGAACCCTCATCCTAAACCTCCCCCTAACAATAACAATATCCATCATCATAACCCTAACCCTCAACCTCACCATCACCCTCAGCCTAAACCTATGCCTAAACCTAAACCTAACCCTAACCCTCACCCTCACCCTAGCCCTCACCCTAACCCTAATCCTATCCCTAACCCTCATGCTAACCCTCACACTAACCCTAAGGATAAACATCACAAAAAGCCTAATACTCATATCCACCCTCACCCTCAGCCTAAGCCTAAGCCTAACCCTAATCCTAACCCTAAACCTCACACTCACCCTCACCCTAACCTAATCCCAAACCTAACCCTAAACCTCAACCTAACCCTCACCTTATACCTAATGCTAACCCTAACACTAACCCTAACCCTGACCCTCACCCTAACCCTCCCCCTCAACCTAACTCTAACCCTAAACCTCACCCTGACCCTATCCCTAATCCTAACCCTAACCCTAACCCTAAAATTAACCATCATCCTCACCCTCACCCTCACCCAAACCGAAAGTCAAACCCTAACCCTAACATTAACACTAATCCTAACCCTAAAACTAACCCTAACCCTAACCCTAAACTTCACCCTCAGCCTCATCCTCACTGGAAATGTAACAGTAACCATAACACTTACAACAACCCTAACCGTAATCCTAACCATCACCCACTCCCTAACCCTAATGCTAACCCTAACCATCACGCTAACATTAACCCTCACCCTCACTGAAACCCTAACCCTCATCTTAACTCTCAACCTAACCCTAAGCCTAACCCTCACCCTAACCCTTAACCTCACCTTAATCCTAACACTAAGCCTAACCTAAATCTCACCCTAATCCTCACCCTCAGCCTAATCCTAACCCAAACCCCAACCCTCAACCTAACCCTCACCCTAACCCTAACCCTAACCCTAAACCTCACATTAACCCTAACACTCACCCTAACCATATCCCAAACCCTCACCCTATCCCTGATGCTAACTCTAACCCTCATCATTACCAGAACCCTAAACCTAACCATAAACCTCACCTTAAGGCTAACTCTAACCCTAAACCTAACCCTAACCCGCACCCTAACCCTAACCCTCACATTCACCCTCACCCTCAGCTTAATCCTAAGCCTAACCTTAACACTAACCCTAACCCTCACACTCACCCTCACCTTAACCCTAATCCTAAACTTACCCTATCCGTGCACCTAACCCTCAACCTAACCCTCACCCTAAGCCTAACCCTAACACTAACCCTAACCCTAACACTCACCCTAACCCTGACCCTAACCCTAACTCTAACCCGAAACCTCAACTTCACCCTAACCCTAAATCTAACCCTAACCCTAACCCTAAATGTCACCCTAACCCTAACCCTAAACCTCACCCTCACCCTCAAACTCACCATAAATATAAACCTAACCCTAACCCTAACAATAACCCTAACCGTAACCCTAAACCTCACCCTAACCATAACCCTCACCCTAACGCTAAACCTCACCCTAACATTTACGCTCACCCTAACACTAACCCTCACACTAAACCTAACCCTCACCATAAACATAAACATCACCCTAACCCTAACCCTAACCCTAACCCTAATTCTAACACTTACCCTCACCCTAACCCTAACCCTAATCCTCAATCTAACCCTAACCCTAACCCTTACACTAACCCTCAACCTAAACCTAACCATTACCCTTACTGTAACCCTCAGGCTCATACTAACCCTCACCCTAACACGAACCCTCATCCTAACCCTCACCCTAAACCTAACCATATCCATCACCATAACACTAACCCTCACCCTCACCATCACCCTCAGCCTAAACCTATGCCTAAGCCTAACCCTAACCCTAACACTCACTGTCACCTTAGCCCTCACCCAAACCCTAATCCTACCGCTAACCCTCATCCTAACCCTCACCCTAAACCTCTTACCCCTCACCCTAACCCTCATCCTAACCCTAATCCTACCCAAAACCTATCCCTAACGCTAATCCAAACCCTAACCCTCACCCTCATCATAACTAACCTTAACCCTAACACTAACTCTCACCCTCACCCTCACCCTCAGCCTAACCCTGACCCTCACACTAACCCTAACCATCACGCTAACCCTCCACCTAATCCTCAACACTAAACCTAACCATAACCCTTACACAAACCCTAACCCTAAACATCACCAAAAACCTCAATAACCCTAAATCTAGTCCTAACCCTAACCCTTACCCTCACCCTAACCCTAACACTCACCCTAACCCTAACCTTCACCCTAACACTAAGCCTAACCCTAACACAAACCCTCACACTAAACCTAACCCTCAGCCTAAACCTAACCCTCAACCTAAAACTAACCCTAACCCAAATCCTCACCCTCATCTTATCCCTCACACTAACCCTTTTCCTATCACTAACCCTAACCCTCACCCTTTAAGTAACCCTAACCCTCACCAAAAACCTCACCCTTACCCTTACCTTAACCTCACCCTAACCCTCACACTAACCCAAAACCTCAACCTAACCTAATCAAAGCACTCACACTAAACCTCACCTTAAACCTAATGCTAACACTAACACTCACCCTCACCCTAACCCTCACCCTAAACCTGAACCTCACTCTAACCCTAACCCTAACCCACAACCTCACCCTAAACCTCACCCTAACCCTAACCCTCACCCTAATCCTTACCCTCACCCTAACCCTCACCCTAAACCTAACCCTAAGCTAACCCTAAACCTCAACCTAACCCTCACCCTCACCCTAACCCTAACCTTCACCCTAACACTAAGCCTAACCCTAACACAAACCCTCACACTTACCCTAAACCTCAGCCTAAACCTAACCCTCAACCTAAACCTAACCCTAACTCAAATCCTCACCCTCATCTTATCCCTCACACTAACCCTTTTCCTATCCCTAACCCTAACCCTAACCCTAACCCTCACCCTTTCCATAACCCTCACCCTCACCAAAAACCTCACCCTTACCTTTACCTTACCCTCACACTAACCCTCACACTAAGCCAAAACCTCAACCTAACCTAACCAAAACACTCACACTGAACCTCACCCTAAACCTAATGCTAACCCTAACACTCACCCTCACCCTAACCCTCACCCTAAACCTGAACCTCACTCTAACCCTAACCCTAACCCACAATCTCACCCTAAACCTCACCCTAACCCTAACCCTCAACCTAATCCTTACCCTCACCCTAACCCTCACCATAAAACCAACCCTAAACTAACCATAAACCTCACCCTAACCCTCACCCTCATCCTAACCCTAATCCAAACCCTATCCCTCAGCCTAAACCTCACCCTAACCCTAACCTTAACCTTCACACTAAACCTAACCCTCACCCTAACCTTAACCCTACCCCTCAACCTCACCCTAACCCTCATGCTCACCCTAAACCTAACCCTAACCCTATCCGTCACCCTCACCCTCACCCTCATCCTCACCCTCACCCTAAACCTAATCCTAACAATAACCCTAATGGTAAACCTAACACTCACCTTAACCCTAACCCTCAAGCTAACCCTCATCCTCACCCTCACCCTCACCTTAACCCTAAGCCTAACCCTAACTGTCACCCTCACCCTCAACTTAACACTAAAGCTAACCCTAACCCTCACACTAACAGTAAACCTAACCCTAACTCTCACCCGAACCGTCACTCTAACATTAACCTCACCCTAACCCTAACCTTCACATTAACCCTAATGCTCACCCTAACCTTAACAGTATCCCTCACCCAAACCCTCATCCTAACTCTAACCCTAAACCTAAACCTAACCCTCACCTAACCCTAAATCTCAACCTTATCTAACACTCAACATCACCTGAACCCCCACCCTAAACCTAACACACACCCACACCCTATCCCTAAACCTCACCCTCACCCTCACCCTCACCTAATCCTCACCCTAACACTAACCATTATCTAACAAAGGCCCTCACCCTCACCCTCACCCTAACCTTCACCCTAACCCTCACCCTCACCCCAGCCCTCACCCTAAACGTAACCCTACCCGTAAACCTCACCCGCACTCTCACCTTCATGCTCAGCCTTACCCTAACCCTACCCCTAATCCTAACCCTAACCATCAATCCCATCATAACCCTCACCATAAACCTTACTGCCACCCTCACCCTAAGCCTAACCATAACGCTCTCACTAAACCTAACCCTCACCCTAAATCTAACCCTACCCCTCACCCCAAACAACAACCTAAACCTAACCCTAACCCTCACCCTAACGCTAACCCTAACCTTCACCCTAGCCCTCATCCTAATCCTAAACATCATCCTAAACCTCACCCTTACACCAACCACAAACTAACCCTAACCCGAACCCTCACCCTAAGCTTAACCCTCACCCTAACCCTAACCCGCATCCTATCACTCACCCTAACCCTAACCCTAAACCTCCCCGTCACCCTAACCCTAAACCTAACCCTAACCCTCACCCTAACCCTCACCCTAACACTAAACCTAACCCTAACCCTCACCTTTACCTTAACCCTCACCCTAACCCTTAACCTCATCCTCACTCTAAACCTCACACTAAACCTAACCCTCACCCTAACTCTAACCCTAACCGTCACCCTCACCCTCACCCTCACGCTAACCCAAACCCTAACCCTCTCCCTCACCCTCACCCAAACCCTACTAATAACTCTAACACTCAATCTAACCCTCACGCTATCACTTAAACACACCATAAACCTAAATATAACCCTAACCCTCACCCTCACCATAAACCTCACCCTAACCCTAACAGTAACCCAAACACGAAACCCTTAACCTAACCCTAAACTGAGCCCGAAACCTCATCCGAAAACTTAACCCTAAACCTAAACCAAACCCTCAAGCTAACAGTCACCCTAAACCTAAACCTATCCCTAACCCTAACCCTCACCCTAACCCGCACCCTAAACCATATCCTCACCCTCAACCTAACCCTAAACCTAACGCTAACCCTCACAATAAATCTAACCTCACCCTAAACCTAAACTTACCCCTCACCCTAACCATCATCCTAACCCTAAACCAAACCCAAAACCTCTCCCTAACCCTAATCCTAACCCTAACTCTCACCTTCACCCTCACCCTCAGCCTAACCCTAACCCTCCCACTAACCCTAACCGTCAAGCTAACCCTCAACCTAATCCTCACACTAACCCTAACCCTAACCCTTACACTAACCCTAATACTAAACCTCAACAAAACCCTCAATAACCCTAAACCTAGATCTTACCTTAAAACTTACCCTCACCCTAAACCTAACCCTCACCCTCACCCTAACCCTAACCCTCACCCTAAACCTAACCCTCACCCTAAACCTTACCCTCACCCTAATACTAAGCCTAAACCTAACACCAACACTCACACTAACCCTAACCTTGAGCCTAAACCTAACCCTCAACCTAAACCTAAACCTAACCCTAATCCTCACCCTCACCTTATCCCTCACACTAACCCTTTTCCTAACCCTAACTCTAACCCTCGCCCTAACCCTAACCCTCTCCCTTTCCGTAACCCTCACCCTCACCAAACACCTCACCCTTACCCTTACCTTACCCTCACCCTAACCCTCACACTAACCCAAAACCTAACCCTAAACTAACCAAAACACTCACACTAAACCACACCCTAACCCTAATGCTAACCCTAACACTCACCCTCACCCTAAACCTCACCCTAAACCTTCACCTCAACCTAACACTAACCCTAAACCTCAACCTCAACCTAAACCTGACCCTAAGCCTAACCCTCATCCTAACCCTTACCCTCACCGTAACCCTAAACCTAATCTAACCCTTAACCTCACCCTAACCCTCACTCTCACCCTAAACCTAATCTAAAACCTAACCCTCAACGTAACCTAATCCTAACCTTAACCCTAACCTTCACATTAACCCTAACCCTCACCCTAACCTTAACCCTACCCCTCACCCTAAACCTCATCCTAACCCTAACCCTAAACCTAACCCTAACCCTAAACCTCACACTAATCCTAACCCTCACCCTCACCCTCACCATCAACATAAACATAAGCCTAACCCTAAACCTAAAAATAACCCTAACCCTAACCCTTATCCTAACCCTCACTTTCACCCTCACCTTAACACTAACCCTCACCCTTAACCTAACCCTCAACCTAACCCTAAACCTAACCCTAAAACTTACGCTCACCCTAACACTAACCCTAACCCTAAAACTAGCCATTACACTATCCCTAATCCTCAGCCTAACCCTAACCCTCAACCTAACCCTATCCCTAACCCTAACCCTCACCCTCACCCTAGGCCTCACCCTAAACCTAATCCTAATCCTAACCCTCACCCTAAACCTAACCCTCACCCTATTCCCAAACCTCAATCTCACCCTCACCCTAACCCTAACCCCAAACCTAACACTCACCCTAAACCTCACCCTTACTGTAAACCTAAACCTAACCCTCACCCTAACCCACAAGCTTACCATAATCCTCACCATAACCATAACCCTCACACTTAACATTACTCTCACCCTCAACCTAACACTCACCCTAAACCTAACCCTCACACTAACCTTACGCTAACCCTCACACTAAACCTCACCCTAACCATAATGCTAACCCTAACACTCACCCTGACCCTAACCTTCACCCTAACCTGAAACCTCACCATAAACCTAACCCTATCCCTAACCCTCAACCTAACCTTTACCCTCAACCTAACACTAACACTAACCCTCACACTAACAATAAACCTCACCCTAACTCTAAACTCACCCTAACCCTAATCCTCACCCTAAACCTAATCCTAAACCTCACCCTCACCCTAACCTTTAACCTTACCCTCACCCTAACCCTCACACCAACCCTAACCCTAAGCCTAACCGTTACCCTCTCCGTCACGCTCACCCTCAGCCTAAATTTAAACCTAAACCTACTCTTAACCCTAACCCTCACCTTCACCCTCACACTAACCCTAACCCTAAACCTAACTCTAAGCATAACCCCCACACTCACACTCACCCTCACGCTAAGCCTCACTGTCACCCTCACGCTAATCTGCACCCTAACCCAAAGCCTAACCCTCACCCTAAACCTATCTCTCACCCTAACCATAAACCTCACAATCACCCTCACCCTCACCTCACCCTAACCATAAACCTAACCCTAACCCTCACCCTAAACCTCACCCTAATCCTAATGCTAACGTTAACCCTCACACTCACCGTAAACCTCATGCTAACCATTACTCTCACTGTAAATCTAACCCTAACCCTAACCCTCACCCTGACCCTAACCCTCACGTAAACCCTAACCCTAAACCTAATCCTAACCCTCATCCTAAACCTCACCCTAACCCTAAACCTATCCCTAACCCTAACGCTAACCCAAACGCTCACCCTCACCCTCACCCTAACCTAATCCTAACCCTAACCCTCACCCTAACCCTCACCATTAACCTTAAACTAACCCTCATACTAACCATCACCGTAACTCTAACCCTCACCCTAACCTACCACTAAACCTCACCCTAACACTCACCCTCACCCTATCCCTATTCCTCACCCTAAACCTCACACTCACACTCACCCCACCCTATTCCTAACCCTAAATCTCAACCTCACCCACACCCTAACCCTCACCCTCACCCTCACACTAACCCTAACCCTAACCCACAACCTAACCCTAACGCTAAACCTAACCCTCACCCGAACCCTAAACCTAACCCTCACCCTCACACTCACCCTAACCCTAACCCTAAACCTAACCCTCATGCTAACTCTAACCCTAACCCTAATGGTAAACATAACCCTCACCCTCACCCTAAACCTCACCTTAAACCTTACCCTCACCCTAACCCTCATTTTAACCCTCACCCTAACCCTAACCCTAACCATCACCCTAACCCTAATCCTCAACCCCACCCTCACCCTAAGCCTAACCCTAAGACTAAGCCTAACCCTAACCCTACCCCTCAGCCTAATGCTCACCCTAACACTAATCCTAACCCTAATACTCACCCTATCCCTAACCCTAACCCTAACCCTCACCCTAACACTAACACTAATGCTAACCATAAACCTCACCAACAATCTAACCCTCACCCTAACCCCTACCCTCCGCCTAACCCTAACACTCACCCTCACCCTAACCCTCACACTAATCCTTACCCTCAACCTAACCCTAAACCTAACCCTCACACTAACACTAACCCTTACCTAACCCTACACCTACCCCTCAGCCTAACCCTCATCCTACACCTAAACCTAACCCAAAACCTCACCCTAACCCTAAGCTTAACCCTAACCCTAAACCTTCTCCTAACCCTAACACTCACCCTAAACCTCACCCTCTCCCTCACCCTAAACCTAACCCTCACCCTAACCCTCACCCTAACCCTAACCCTAAAACTCACACTCACCCTCACCCTCAACATCACCCTCAGCATAACACTAACCATAACCCTAATCCTAACCCTAAACCTCACCCTCACCCTAACCGTCACCCTAATTCTTACCTTCACACTAATCCTAACCCTAATCCTTACCCCAACACTCACACTAAACCTAACCCTCACCCTAATCATAACCCTACCCCTTACCCTAACCCTCACCCTAAACCTAACCCTATCCTAACCCTAACCCTCACCCTAACCCTCACCCTCACGCTAACCCTAACCCTAACACTCAACCTTACCCTAAACCTCACCCAAAACCTTAACCTCATCCTCACCCTAAACCTCACACTAAACCTAATCCTCACCCTTACTCTAAACCTAACCGTCACTCTCACCCTTAACCTCACACTAACACTAACCCTAACCCTCACCCTAAACCTAAAATTCATCATAACCCTAACCCTAACCCTCACCTTCAAGCTCACCTTAACCCTAACACTAACACTCACCCTAACATTCACTCTAACCCTAATGCTAAATCTAACACTCACCCTAACCGCACACTATCACATACCAACACGATAAACCTAAACCTAATCCTAATCCTCACCCTCACCGTAACCCTCAACCTAACCCTAACTCTAACCCGAAACCCTCACCCTAACCCTCACCCTAACTCTAATACTAATCCTAACCCTAACCCTAACCCTAATGCTAACCCTTACCCTAACCCTAACCCTAACCCTCACCTAACCCTCAGCCTAACCCTAACACTAACCCTGACCCTCACCCTAAACCTAACCTTCACCCTATACCTAAACCTCAGCCTAACCCTTACCCTCACCCTAACACTAAGCCTAACCCTAACACCAATGCTCCCAATAACCGTACCCTCAGCCTAAGCCTAAACCTCACCCTAAACCTAACCCTAACCCTAAACCTCACCCTCACCTTAGCCCTCACACTAACCCTATTGCTAACCCTACCCCTCAACCTAACACTAACCTCACCCTAAACTTCCTCCTAACACTAACCCTAACCCTAACACTAAGCCTCACCCTAACCATAACCCTAACACTAATCCTAAACTCCACCCTAACTCTAACCCTCACCCTAACCCTAACCCTAACGCTAAACCTCACCCTAACCCTCACCCTCAACTTAACCCTACCAAAACCCTAACCCTCAACCTAACCCTAACCCTAACCCTTACCCTAACCCTCACACTAACCCTAATCCTCACCCTAACCCTAACCCTACCACTCACCCTAAACTTCCTCCTAACACTAACCCTAACCCTAACCCTCACCCTTAACCTTAAGCTAACCCTCATACTAACCATCACCGTAACTCTAACACTCACCCTAACCTACCACTAAACCTCACCCTAACACTCACCCTCACCCTATCCCTATTCCTCACCCTAACCCTCACACTCAAACTCAGCCCCACCCTATTCCTAACCCTAACCTCAACCTCACCCACACCCTAACCCTCACCCACACCCTCACACTAACCCTAACCCTAACCCACAACCTAACCCTAACACTAAACCTAACCCTCACCCGAACCCTAAACCTAACCCTCACCCTCACACTCACCCTAACCCTAAACCTAAACCTAACCCTCGCGCTAACTCTTACCCTAACCCTAATGGTAAACATAACCCTCACCCTCACCCTAACCCTCACCTTAACCCTTACCCTCACCCTAACCCTCATTTTAACCCTCACCCTAACCCTAACCCTAACCATCACCCTAACCCTAATCCTCAACCCCACCCTCACCCTAAGCCTAACCCTAAGACTAAGCCTAACCCTAACCCTACCCCTCAGCCTAATGCTCACCCTAACACTAATCCTAACCCTAATACTCACCCTATCCCTAACCCTAACCCTAACCCTCACCCTAACACTAACACTAATGCTAACCATAAACCTCACCTACAATCTAACCCTCACCCTAACCCCTACCCTCCGCCTAACCCTAACACTCACCCTCACCCTAACCCTCACACTAATCCTTACCCTCAACCTAACCCTAAACCTAACCCTCACACTAACCCTAACCCTTACCTAACCCTACACCTACCCCTCAGCCTAACCCTCATCCTACACCTAAACCTAACCCAAAACCTCACCCTAACCCTAAGCTTAACCCTAACCCTAAACCTTCTCCTAACCCTAACACTCACCCTAAACCTCACCCTCTCCCTCACCCTAAACCTAACCCTCACCCTAACCCTCACCCTAACCCTAACCCTAAAACTCACACTCACGCTCACCCTCACCATCACCTTCAGCATAACACTAACCATAACCCTAATCCTAACCCTAAAGCTCACCCTCACAATAACCGTCACCCTAATTCTTACCTTCACACTAATCCTAACCCTAACCCTAACCCTAACACTCACACTAAACCTAACCCTCACCCTAATCATAACCCTACCCCTTACCCTATCCCTCACCCTAAACCTAACCCTATACCTAACCCTAACTCTCACACTAAACCTAACCCTCACCCTAACTGTAACCCTACCCCTTAACCTAACTGTCACCTTAACCCTAACCCTAAACCTCACCCTAAACCTCATAGTCACCCTAAACCTGACCCTAACCCTAATGCTAACCCTAACCCTAACCCTCACCCTCACCCTAACCCTCACCCTAAACCTCACACTAACCCTAATACTAACCTCCACCCTAACCCTAACGTTCACCCTAACCCTAACCCTAACCCTAACCCTCACGGTCACCCTCACCCTCTCCGTAACCCTAAACCTAACCCAAACCCTCACCCTAACCCTAATACTAACCTCCACCCTAACCCTAACCTTCACCCTAAGCCTCACGCTCACACTCACCCTCTCCTTAACCCTAAGCCTAACCCTAACCGTCATCCTAACCCTCCCCTTAACACTGAACCTAAGCCTAACCCTCACTCTAATAGTAACCCTAAACCTCACCCTCACCCTAACTCTCACCCTTACTTTATCCTCCCCCTAACCCTAACCCTCACATTAAACCTAATATTCACCCTAACCATAAGCCTACCCCTAACCCTAACACTTACCCTAACTTTAAGCCTAACCCTAACCCTCACCTAACCCTAACACTAACCCTAACCTTCACCTAACCCGGTTAGGGTTACTAAACCTCAACCTCATCCTAACCCTTACCATCACCTGAACCTGCACCCTCACCCTAACCCTCACCTAATCCTCACCCTAACCCTAACATTACCTAACCAAGACCCTCACACTTACACTCACCTTCACCCTAACCCTCACCCTCACCCTAGCCCTCACCCTAACCGTAACCCTAACCCTAAAATTCACCCGCACCCTCATCCTCACCCTCAGCCTAACCCTAACACTATCCCTATTCCTATCCCTAACCCTTGCCCTCACCCTAACCCTCACCATAACCCTTACCTCACCCTCACCCTAACCCTAACCGTAACCCTCACACTAAACCTAACCTCACCCTAAACCTAACCCTACCCCTCACCATAACCCTCACACTAAACCTAACTCAAACCCTCACCCTAACCCTAAACCTCACACTCACCCAGGCTCTCACCATAACCCTTTCCCTCACCCTAAACCTCACCCTCATACCACCCTCAAATTAACCCTAACCATAACCCTCAACCTAACCCTAACCCTAAAACTCACACTCACCCTCACCCTCACCATCACCCTCAGCGTAACACTTACCATAACCCTAATCCTAACCCTAAACCTCACCCTCACCCTAACCGTCACCCTAATTCTTACCTTCACACTAATCCTAACCCTAACCCTAACCCTAATACTTACACTAAACCTAACCCTCACCCTAACATAACCATACCCATTACCCTAACTCTCACCCTAACCCTATCCCTATCCCTAACCCTAACCCTATCCCTAACCCTCACCCTAACACTAACCCTAACCCTCACCCTTACCTCACATAAGCCTTAACCTCATCCTCACCCTAAACCTCACACTAAACCTAACCCTCAGCCTAACTTTAACCCTAACCGTCACCCTCACCATTACACTTACCCTCACGCTAACACTAACCCTAACCCTCACCCTAACCCTAAAACCCACCCTAACCCTAACCCTAACCCTCACCCTCAAGCTCACCTTAACCCTACCCATATCCCTCACCCTAAACTTCACTCTAACCCTAATGCTAACTCTAACACTCACCCTAACTCTCACACTATCACTTACCCACACGATAAACCTAAAACTAACCCTAACCGTCAACCTCACCTTAACCTTCTACCTAACCCTAACCCTAACCTTAATCCGAAAGCCTCACCCTAAACCTAACCATAACTCTAACACTAATCCTAAACCTAACCCTCACCCTAAAGCTAACCCTTACCCTAACCCTAACTCTAACTCTGACCTAACCCTCAGCCTAACCCTAACCCTAACCCTGACCGTCACCCTAACCCTAACCCTCACCCTAACCCTAACCCTCACTCTAACCCTTATCCTCACCCTAACACTAAGCCTAACCCTAACACCAACCCTCCCACTAACCCTAACCCTCAGCCTAAGCCTAACCCTCACCCTAAACCTAACCCTAACCGTAACCCTCACCCTCACCTTAGCCCTCACACTAATCCTATTACTAACCGATCCCTCACCCTAACACTAACCCTAACCCTAAACCCCACCCTAAGCCAAACCCTCACCTTAACCCTAACCAAAACCCTACCCCTCACCCTATCCCTAACCCTACCCCTCACCCTAAACTTCCTCCTAACACTAACCCTAACCCTAACCCTAAACCTCACCCTAACCGTAACCATATCCCTCACCTTCACCCTCACCCTAAACTGAACTGTAACCCTCACTCTAACCCTAACAATAATCCTAACCCTAAACCTAATCTTAACCCTCAACCTCACCCTAACACTAACCCTAACCTTAACTCTGATATTAACCCTAACCCTCACCCTAACCCTAACCCTCAACTTAACCCTTACCCTCACCTTAACACTAAGGCTAACCCTAACTTGAACCCTCACAGTAACCCTAAACCTCACACAACCATAACCCTCACAGTAACCCTAACCCTCACCCTAACCATAACCCTACCCCTCACCCTACCCCTCACTCTAACCCTAACATCAACCCTAAACCTCACCCTCACCGTCACCCTAATACTCACCCTAACCCTAACCCTCACCGCAACCCTGACCCTCACACTCTCCAAAACCCTCATCCTCACTCTAACACTCACCCTCACCCTAAACATAACCCTAACCCTAACCCTCACCATAACCGTAACCCTAAACCTCACACTAATAGTAACCCTAACCCTCACCCTCACCCTTACCTTATCCTCACCCTAAGCCTAACACTCACCCTAACCCTAACCCTCACCGAAAACCTAACCCTCATACTTTCCAAAACCCTCATCCTCACTCTAACACTCACCATCACCCTAAACATAACCCTAACCCTAACCCTCACCATAACCGTAACCCTAACCTTCACCCTAATCCTATCACTTAACCTCACCCTCACCCTAACCCTCACTGTTACTGTAACCCCCACCCTAACCTTAACCCTCACCCATACCCTAACCCTCACACCCACCCTCACCCTAACCCTCAGCCTCATTCAACACATCACCCTAACCATAACCCTCACCCTAACCCTAATCCTCTCTCTCACCAGAACCCTAACACCCACCCTAACCCTCACCCTAACCTCCAACATAACATTAACCCTCACCCTAACCCTAACGCTAACCCTCACCCTAACCCTAACCCTGAACCTAACCCTTACCCTCACTCTAACCCTAACACTCACACTGTCCCTAATCTTCACCCTTACCCTAACCCTACCCCTCACCCTAATCCTCAGCCTAACCCTGACCCCAATCCTAACCCTAACCCTCACTGTCACCCTAACACTCATTCTAACCCTCACCCTTCCCTTCACCCTAACCCTAACCATAACCCTAAAACTCACTCTCAGCCTAACCCTCACCCTGAACCATAACCTCACCGTCACCCTAACCCTAAACCTCACCCTAACCCTAACCCTTACCCTAAACCTCACCCTAGTCCTCACCCTAACCCTAATTCTAACCCTAACCCTCCACCGAACCCTAACCCTCATCCTCACCCTAAACCTCACATTAACCCTAAACCTAATCCTCAATCTAATCCTCACCCTAACCCTAACCAGAAACCTTACCCTAACCCTCACCCTCACCCTAAACCTCACCCTTATCTTAACCCTCACCCTCCGCCTAACCCTCACATTTACAATTACCATCACCCTCAACCTAATCCTCACCCTAACCCTAACCCTCACCCTAGCCCTCACCCTAACACTAACCCTAACCCTAACCCTCACCCTCACACTCACCCTCAGTGTAACACTAACCCTATCACTATTCCTAAACCTAAACCTCACCCTCACCCTAGTCATCACCGTAATTCTTACCCTCACACTAATTCTAAACCTAACCCTAACCTTACTCTCACACTAAACCTAACCCTCAACCTAACCGTAACCCTACCCCTTATCATAACCCTCATCTTACCCCTAACCCTAACCCTCACCCCAACCCTCACCCTAAACCTCACCGTCATCTTAAACCTGACCCTAACCATAATAATAAACATAACCCTCACCCGACCCCTAACCCTCACCCTCACCCTAACCATCACCCTAACCCTCACCCTAATCCTAACCCTAAACCTCACCCTAACCCTAAGCATAACCGTAAACCTAACCCTCATCCTAACACTCACCCTTAACCTAACCCTCACCCTAACCCTAAAACTCACCCTAATCTTCACCCTAACGCTCACTCTCACACTCACCCTCACCTTAACCCTCACCCTAACCCTCACCCTAACCCTAATGCTAACTCTAACACTCACCCTAACCCTCATGCTATCACTTAACCACTCCCCAAACCTAAGCCTAACCTTAAACCTCACCCTCACATTAAACCTCACCCTAACCCTAAACCTAATCCTAACCCTCACCCTCACCCTATCCCTAACCCTAACCCTAACCCTCACCTACCCCTAATCCTAACCTTCAACGTCACCCTAACCCTAACCATTACCCGAACCCTCACCCTAAACCTAACCCTCACCCACACCCTAACGCTAAAGCTCACCCTCACCCTAAACCTCACCTAATCCTCACCCTAACCCTAACCATTACCTAACCAAGACCTTCAGCCTAAACCGCAACTTCACCTTAACACTCACCCTCACCCTAGAACTCACCCTAACCATAAACATAACCCTAAACCTAAACCTTACCCTCACCCTCACGCTCACCTTCAGTCTAAACCTAACCCTATCCCTAATCCTAACCCTAACCCTCACCCTCTCCCTAACCCTCACCATAACCCTTACCCCCACCCTCACCCTCATCCTAAACGTAACCCTCACACTAAACCTAACCCTCATTCTAAACCTAACCCTACCCCTCACCCTAAACATAACCCTAACCCTAAACCCCACCCTCACACTAGCCCTCACCCTAACCCTAATTGTAACCCTAACCCTCATCCTCACCCTAAACCTCACACTAGCCCTAACCCAAATCGTCAGTCTAACCCTAAACCTAACCCTAACCCTAACCCTCAACCTCAAGCTAACCCTCACCTTTACTCTTACCGTCATTCTCATCCTAACCCTCACCCTAAACCTAAACTAATCCATCACTATAACCCTAACCCCCACCCTCACCATCACCCTCATCCTAACCCTATGCCTAAGCCTAACCCAACCCTATCCCTCACCTTCACCCTAGCCCTCACCCTAAACCTAATCCTAACCCTAACCCTAACCCTAACCCACACCCTCACCTTAAGGCTAAACATCACCCTAAGCCTAATCCTCTCCCCAACCATCACCCTCAACCTTACCCTAAGCCTAAGCCTAATCCTTATCCTAACCCTCACACTCACCCTCACCCTAAACCTAATCCTAAACCTAAACCTCAACCTAAACCTCACCCTAATCCTAACACTAACCCTAACACTAACACTAACCCTAACAGTCACCATAACCCTCACCCTCAACCTAACTCTAACTCTAAACCTCACCCACACCCTATCCCTAATCCTAACCTTATCCCTAAACCTCACACTAACCCTAACCCTAACTCTCACCCTCACCCTCACCAAAACCGTAACTCTAACCCTAACACTAACATTAACACTAATCCTAACCCTAAAACTAACCCTAACCCTAACGCTAACCTTCACACTCAGACTCACCCTAATTGCAAATGTAACCCTAACCATAACACTTACAATGATCCTAACCCTGATCCTAACCATCAACCTCATCCTAACCCTAATCCTAACCCTAACCCTCACCCTAACCCTAACCCTGACCCTCACTGTAACCCTCACCATCATCTTAAGCCTCACCCTCACCCTAAACCTAACCCTCACCCTAACCCTTAACCTCACCCTAATCCTAACACTAAGCTTAAATTAAAACTCACAATAACCCTCACTCTCACCCTAACTGTAACCCAAAACCTAACGATCAACCTAACCCTCACCCTAACCTTAACCCTAAACCTAACCCTAAACCTCACATTAACCCTAACTCTCACCCTAACCCTAACCCTACCCCTCACCCTAACCCTCATGCTAACTCTAAACCTCAACCTTAGCAGAAACCTAACCATATCCCTAACCATAAACCTCACATTAAGGCTAACTCCAACCCTAACCCTAACCTAACCCGTACCCTAACCCTAAGTCTAACCCTTTCCCTAAACTTAAACCTTACCTTCACCCTCTCCCTCAGCCTAACCCTAAACCTAACCCTAACCCTCACCCTCACCCTAGCCCTCACACTAAACCTAATCCTAACACTAACCCTCATCTTAATCCTCACCCTAACCCTAACCATCACCCAAAACCTATTCCTCACCCCCACCCTACCCTTCAGCCTAAACCTAAGCCTAAGCCTAACCCTAAACCTAAACCTAACCCTCAACCTAGCCCTCACCCTAACCCTAATCCAAACGATAACCCTCAACCTAACCCTCACCCTAAGCCTAACCCTAAACCTCACACTAAACCTAACCCTCACCCTCACCCTCAGCCTAACCCTAAGCCTAAGCCTAAGCCTAACCCTGACCCTCAACCTCACCCTAGCCCTCACCCTAACCCTAATCCTAACCCTAACCCTAACCCTAACCCTCACCCTCACCCTAAGGCTAAACATCACCCTAAGCCTAATCCTCTCCCCAACCATCACCCTCAACCTTCCCCTAAGCCTAAGCCTAATCCTTATCCTAACCCTCACACTCACCCTCACCCTAAACCTAATCCTAAACCTAAACCTAACACTAACTTCACAGTAACCCTCACCCTAACACTAACTCTAACCCTAATCCTCACCCTCAACCTAACCCTAAACCTCACCCTCACCCTCAGCTTAAACCTAAGCCTAACTCTAACCCTAACACTAATCCTCACACTCACCCTCACCCTAACCCTAAACTTAATCCCAGCCCTAACCTTAACCCTCACCCTAACCCTAACTCTAACCCTAAACCTCACCCTCACCCTAACCCTAAACCTCACCCTCACCCTCAGCTTAAACCTATGCCTAACTCTAACCATAACCCTAAACCTAACACTAAGGCTAACCCTAACCCTCACACTAACACTAAATCTAAACCTAAACCTCAACCTCACCCTAACCCTAACCCTAACCCTAAACCTCACCCTAACCCTAAACCTCACCCTCACACTAACCCTAATCCTAATCCTAAACCTAACAATAACCCTAACCCTAACACTAACCCTCACCCCAAACATAAACCTCACCCTAATCCTAACCCTCACCCTAACACTTACCCTCAAGCTAACACTTAACATCACCCTAACACTAACACTCACACAAACCCTAACCCTCACCCTAACCCTAAACCTCACCCTAACCCTAACCCTAAACTTCACCCTCACCCTAGCACTCAACCTAACCTTAATTCTAAACCTAACCCTCAACCTCCACGTCATCCTCATTCTCACCGTAACCATAACCCTAACACTAACAATAACCCTAACCCTACCCCTAAACCTCACCCTAAACAAAACCCTCAACCTAACACTAAACCTCAACCTAACACTTACCTCACCCTAACACTAACCCTCACACTATCCCTAAACTCAACATAACCCTAAACCTAAACCTATCCCTAATCCCAACCCTCACCCTAACCCTAATTCTAACCCTAAACCTAACCCTAACACAAACCCTCACCCTAACCCTTACCTTAACCCTAATCCTAAACTTCACACTCACACTATCCCACACCCTAACCCTAATCCTAAACCTAAACCTCACCCGAACCCTAACCCTAACACACACCCTCACCCGAACCCGAACCCTCACCCTAACCCTAACACTAACACTAAACCTAACTCTCACCATAAAGCTCAACCTAACACTAATCTCTAAACCTAAACCTCAAACTCAAACTGATCCTAACCCTAACCCTAACCCTAAACCTCACCCTAACACTAAGCCTAAACCTCACCCTCACCCTAGCCCTCACCCTAAACCTAATCCTAACCCTAACCCTCACCCTAACCCTAAACCTCACCGTCAATCTAACCCTCAGCCTAACCATAAGCCTAACCATAAACCTAACCCTAACACACACACTCACCCTCACCCTAACCCTAATCTTAACCATAACCCTAACAATAAACCTCACCCTAACCTTAAACCTAAAACTAACCCTAAACCTAACCCTCATCCTAACCCTCACCTGATCCCTAACTCTAACCCTAAACCTCACCTTCACCCTAACCCTAACTCTAACCCTAAACCTAACTCTAACCCTAACCCTTACCCTAAAACTCACTCTAACCCTAACCCTCAACCTCACCCTCACCATAACCCTAATCCTCACCCTAAACAAAACCTTCATTCTAACCTTAACCCTCACCCTAACCACAACTCTCACCCTAACCCTAACCCTCACACTAACACTTACCCTCACACTAAAAATAACCCTAAATCTAACACTAACCCTCACAGTAACCTTAACTCTCACTCTAACCCTAAACCTAACCCTAAACCTCAGCCTCGCCCTAGCCCTCACCCTAACCCTAATTCTAATCCTAACCCTCAACCTAACCCTAACCCTCATCCTCGCCCTAACCCTCAAACTAACCCTAACAATAATGCTCAATCTAACCCTCACCCTCATCCTAACCCTCACCCTAACCCTTACCCTAACCCTCACCCTAAACCAAACCCTCACCCTGAGGGGAACACTGACCCTCAGCCTAAGCCTCACCTTTATTCTTACCGACACGCTCACCCTAATCCTCATTCTAACCCTAACCGTCATCCTAACACTCACCCTAACCCAGACCCAGTCCATCACCCTAACCATAACTCTCACCCTCACCCTCAACCTCAGCCTAAACCTAAGCCTAAGCCTAATATTAACCTTAACCCTCATCCTAACCCTCACCCTAACCCTAACCCTAACCATCACCCAAAACCTATTCCTCACCCCCAACCTCACCCTCAGCCTAACCCTAAGCCTAACCCTAACCCTCTCCCTCACCCTAGCTCTCACCCTAGCCCTAATTATAACCCTCACCCTCACCCTAACCTTAATCCTCATTCTCACCTTAAAACTCACATTAACCCTAACCCTAATCCTCAATTTAACCCTCACCCTAACCATATCCCGAAACATTAGCCTAACCCTCACCCTAACCCTAACACTCACCCTTATCTTAACCCTCACCCTCAGCCTAACCCTAATCCTCATCCTCACCTAAACCTCACACTAACCCTAACACTAATCCTCAATCTAACCCTCACCCTAACTATAACCCGAACCCTTACCCTAAACCTCACCCTAACACTAACCCTAACAGTAACTCTAACTCTAAAACTAACCCTAAACCTAAACTTCATCCTATCCCTAACCCTAAACCTCACCCTCACCATCACCCTCTGCCTAACCCTCAGCCTAATGCTAACCCGAACCCTAACCCTCACACTCACCTGCACCCTCACCCTCACCATATCTCTAACCCTAAACCTCTCCCTAACACTAACCCTAAACCTCACACTAACCATCCCCCCTAACCCTAACCCTAACAATAACACTAACCCTAACACTAACCATAACCCTAACCATAACCCTCACCCTCAGCCTCAACCTCACCACAACTTAACCGTAACCATAACACTAACAATCACCCTGCCCTTAACCCTAACCCTAACCCTAACCCTCAACTCACCCTCACCGTAACGCAAATCCTAAACCTAACCCTATCCCTAACACTAAACCTCACCCTAACCCTCACCCTAGCCCTCACCCTAAACCTAATCCTAACCTTAAACCTCATCCTAACACTCACCCTAACCCTAACCCTAATCCGAACCCTAACCTGAACCCTAACACTTACCCTCATGCTCAGCCTAAGCCTAAGCCTAAGCCTAAGCCTACCCCTAATCCTAACCCTCACCCTAACCCAAACCCTAACACTACCCCTAATTCTAACCCTAAATCTCACCCTCACCATAACCCTAACTCAAACCCTAACCCTAAACTGAACCGCATCCTAACCCTAACCCGAACTCTCAACCTCACACTAACCATAAACCTCACCCTAATCCTAACTCTCACCCTAAAACTTAACCTCACCCTAACACTAATGGCAATGCTAACACTAACGCTCACACTAACCCAAACATCACCCTAACCCTAAACCTCACCCTAATACTAACCCTAACCCTCAACCTCACCCTAGCCCTCACCCGGACCCTAACCCTCATCCTCACCCTAAACCTCACACTAACCTTAACTCTAATACTCAATCTAACTCTCACCCTCAACCTAACCCTAATCCTAACCCTCACCCTTACCATAACCCTCACCCTCAGCCTAATCCTCAACTTTACCCTTAGCATCACACCCACCCTAACCCTCATCCTAACCCTCACCCTAATCTTAACCCTCACCCTAATCCTAACTCAACCCCTAAACCTCACCCTCACCTTAATCCTAATTCCAACCCTAACGCTAACACTAAACCTCACCCTAACGCTAAACCTAACCCTCACCTTCCCCCTAACCATAAACCTGACCCTAAACCTAACCCTCACACTAAAACTTACCCTCACCCTAACCCTCACCCTAACCCTCACACTAATCCAAACCCTCACCCTAATCCTAAACCTCACCTTAACCCTAACTCTAACCCTCACCCTCACACTAGCCCTCACCCTAACGCTAATTCTAACCCTCACCCTCACCATAACCCTAACCCTCATCCTCACCATAAACCTCACACTAACCCTAACCCTAATCCTAATCCTCAATCTAACCCTAAACATAAATCTAACACTAACCCTTACCCTAACCCTAAACCTAAACATAACCCTCAACATTATCTTAACCCATACCCTCAGCCTAAACCTCATATTTACACTTAACATCATCCTCACCCTAAACCTCACCCTAAACCTAAACCTCATCCTAACACTCACCATAACCGTAAACCTAACGATCACACTAACCCTAACCCTCACCCTCAACCTCACAGTCAGCCTAAACCTAAGCCTAAGCTTAAACCTTACCCTAAACCTCACCTTCACCCTAGCACTCACCCTAACCCTAATCCTAACCCTAACCCTCATCCTAACCCTCACCCTAACCCTAAACATAACCATAACCCTAACCCTAATCCTCACCCCGAACCTCACGCTCAACCTAACCCTAAGCCTAAGCTTAACCCTAACCCTAACCCTCACACTCACCCTCACCCTAAACATAATCCTAACTCTAAACCTAACCCCAATCCTAAACCTCAACCTAACCTGCAACCTAACCTTAACCCTAACACTAACCCTAACCCTAACCCTAACCCTGGACATAAATCTCCCCCAAACCCTAAATGTAAACTTAAAACTAACCCTCACCCTAACCCAAATCCTAACCCTAACCCTCAACCTAACCCTAGCCCTCCCCCTCACTGTAAATCTAACACTCATCCTAACCCTCACCCAAACCATAACCCTAACCCTAAACCTCACCCAAACACTAACATTAACCCTCACCCTCACCCTAGCCCTCACCATAACACTAATCCTAACCCTAATACTCATCCTAACCCTCACCCTAATCCTAACCCTAACCCTCACCCTAATCCTAAGCCTAACCCTAACCCTCAACCTAAACCTAACACTCACGCTAACCGTAAACATAACCCTAAACCTCACCTTAAACCTAAACCTAACCCGAACCCTAATTCTCACCCAGACTCTAACTCTAACTCTAACACTAACCCTAACCTTAACCCTCATCCTCAGCCTCACCCTAAACCTAACCCTAACACTAACTCTCACACTAACCCTAACCCTAAGTCTCACCCTAAACCTAACACTAAAAACCTCACCCAAAAACTAACACTAACCCTCAACCTCACCCTCTCAGTAACCGTAACCCTAACCCTAACCCTAACAATAACCCTAACCCTAACCCTCATCCTAACTCTCACCCTCACCCTAAACCTAATCCTCACCCTTACCATAACACTAACCCTCATCCTAACCCTCACCCTAAACCTAAACCTCACCTTAACACTAACCCTAACCCTCACCCTCACCCTAGCCCTCATCCTAACCCTAATCCTAACCCTAATCCTCATCCTAAACCTCACCCTAAGCCTAACCCTAAAACTCACCCTAATCCTAAGCCTAACTCTAAACCTCAACCTAACCCTAACTCTCAGCTCAACTTAACCCTAACCCTAACCCTCACCCTAACCCTAAACATAACCTGAACACTAACTCTCACCCTAATCCTAACCCTAAACCTCACCCTAACACTAAAACTCACCCTCAGTGTAACCCTAAGCCTAACCCTAAACCTTACGCTAACCATCACACTCACCCTAAACCTTACTCTAATCCTATTCCTAACCCTAACACTAACCCTCACCCTCAGCCTCAAATTAACCCTAACTCTTACCCTAAAACTCACCCACAACCTGACCCTAAACTTAACCCTAACCATAAACCTCACCTTAACCCTCACCCTAAACGTAACCCTCACCCTAGCCCTCACCCTAACCCTAATCCTAACCCTAACCTCAATCTAACCCTCACCATAACCCTAACACTAACTCTCACCCTAAACCTAACCCTCACACTCAGCCTAACCCTAAGCCTAACCCTAAGCATAACCCTAAACCTAAACCTAACCCTCACACTCACCCGCACACTCACCCTAACTCTAAACTTAACCCTAACCTTAACCCTACCCCTCATCCTAATCATCATCCTAACCCTAACAATAAACCCTCAGCCTAAACCTAAACCTAACCCTAAACCTCACCTGCACCCTAACAGTCACGCTCACCCTCACCCTCACCCTAACTCTAAACCTCACCCTAACCATCAAACTATCCCTAACCCTCACACTAACCCTACGCCTAACACTCGCCCTAACCCTAAGCCTCACCCTCATCTAACCCTCAGCCTATCCCTAACCCTAACCCTAATGGTCACACTCACCCTAACCCTAACACTCACACTCACCCTCAGCTTAAACCTAATCCTAAAAATAACCCTAACCCTAACCCTCACAATCACCCTCACCCTAAGCCTAATCCTAACTCTAAACCTAACCCTCACCCTCACCCTCACCCTCACCCTAACCCAAACCCTCAACCGAAACCTCACCCTCAACCTCACCCAAACCCTCACCCTCAACCTAAACATCACCCTAAACCTAACCCTCACTCTAACCCTTAGCCTAACCCTACCGTAACCATAATCCTCACCCTAACCCTCACCCTCAGGCTCACCATAACCCTATTCCTAACCCTAACCCTCACCCTCACCCTCATCCTAAACCTATCCCTAACCCTAACCCTCACCCTAACCGTAACCTCCAACCTAACCCTAACCTTCACCATAACCCTAACGGTAACACTAACCCTAACCCTAAACCTCACCCTCACCCTCACCCTCAGGCTAAGACTAACCCTATCCCTATCCCTCACACTCAACCTTACCCTAAAACTAACCCTAAGCCTCACCCTCACCCTCAACCTCATCCTAACCCTAACCCAAACACTCAACCCAAACTTCACCTTCACCCTCACCCTAACCCTCACCCTCACCCTAAACATCAAACTAACCCTAACCCTCACCCTAAACTTAACCCTCACATTAACCCTAACCTTCACCCTAACCCTAACCCTCAACCTAACCCTTACCCTCACGCTAACACTAAGCCTAACCCTAACTTGAACCCTCACAGTAACCCTAACCCTCACCCTAAACTTAACCCTACCCCTCACCCTACCCCTCATTCTAACTCTAATCCCAACCATAACACTCACCCTCACCGTCACCCTAACACTCACACTAACCCTAACCATCACCCAAACACTAACCCTCACACTCTCCAGAACCCTCATCCTGACTCTAACACTCACCCTCACACCAACCCTCACCCTTACCTTATCTTCACCCTAACCCTTACCCTCAGAATAACCCTAAACTTAACTTTAACCCTACCCCTGAACTTACCCCTCTCCCTAACTCTAACCCTAACCCTAACACTAACCCTCACCCTAATCCTAACCCTTACCCTCACCCTCACCCTAAACCTTACCCTTACCTTAAATCTCACCCTAACGCTAACCCTCATTCTACACATCACCCTAACCATAACCCTCACTCTAACCCTAACCCTATCACTCACACGAAACCTAACACTCACCCTAACCCTCAACCTAACCCTAAACTCCAACCTAACACTAACCCTCACCCTAACCCTAATGCTAACCCTCACCCTATCCCTAACCCTCACCCTAACCCTTATCCTCACTCTAACCCTAACCCTCACAGTAACCCTAATCCTCACCCTAACCCTAACTCTACCCTTCACCCTAACCCTCACTCTAACCCTAACCCCAACCCTAAACCTCACCCTGACCGTCACCCTAACACTCAGCCTAACCCTCAACCTTATCCTCACCCTAACCCTAACCCTAAACCTAACCCTAACCCTCACCCTAAAACTTAACCTTACACTCACCCTAAACCTAAACCTCACCCTAACCCTAAACCTAACCCTAAACCTCACCCTAGCCCTCACGCTAACCCTAATTCTAACCCTAACCCTCACCCTAATCCTAAACCTCACCCTAAACCTAACCCTTTCTCTAACCCTCACCCTCACCCTAACCCTAATTCTAACCCTCACCCTCACCCTAAACTTAACCCTCACCCTCACCCTAAACCTCACATTAACCCTAACCCTAATAATCAATTTAACCCTTACCCTAACCCTAACCCGAAACCTTACCCTAACCCTCACCCTAACACTAAACCTCACGCTTATATTAAACCTCACCCTCTGCCTAACCCTCACCTTTACCCTTACCATCACCCTCACACTAACCTCACCCTGTCCCTAAACCTCACCCTAGCCCAAACCCTAAACCTAACCCTAACCCTCACACTCACCCTCAGCGTAACACTAACCCTATCACTATTCCTAACCCTAAACCTCACCCTCACCCTAACCATCACCCTAATTCTTACCCTCACACTAATCCTAACCCTAACCTTAAACCTAACTATCACACTAAACCTAACCCTCACCATAACCATAACCCTACCCCTTATCCTAACACTCAACTTAACCCTAACCCTAAACATCACCCCAACCCTCACCCTAAACCTCACCGTCACCCTAAACCTGACTCTAACCCTAATAATAATCCTAACCCTCACCCTCACCCTAACTCTCACCCTCACCCTAACCCTCACCCTAACCTTCACCCTAATACTAAGCCTAACCCTCAGCCTAAGCCTCACCCTAACCCTAAGGATAACCCTAATCCTAACACTCACCCTAACCCTAACCCTCATCCTAACCCTAAACCTCACCCTAATCCTCACCCTAACACTTACTCTCACCTGCACCCTCACCCTAACCCTAAAGCTAAACTTCACCCTCACCCTAGCCCTCACTGTAACCTTAATTCTAAACCTAACCCTCAACCTAATCATAACCCTCATCCTCACCCCAAACCTCACACTAACCCTAAACCTAATCCTCAATCTAACCCTCACCCTATCCCTAACCCTTAACCTAACCCTCACCCTAACCCTCACCCTCACCCTTATCTTAACTCTCACCCTCAGCCTAACCCTCACCTTTACCCTTACAATCACGCTCACACTAACCCTCCCCCATACCCTAACCCTCACCATAGCCCTCACCCAACCCTAAACCCAACCCTCACCCTCACGCTCACCCTCAGTGTAACACTAACCCTATCACTATTCCTAACCATAAACCTCACCCTCACCCTAACCGTCACCCTAATTCTTAACCTCACACTAATCCTAACCCTAACCCTATCCATAACCCTACCCCTTATCCTAACACTCACATTAACCCTAACTCTAACCCTCACCCTAACCCTCACCCTAAAACTCACCGTCACCATAAACCTATCCCTAAACCTAATAATAACCGTAACCCTCACCCTAAAACTAACCCTCACCCTCATCCTAACCCTCAACCTAATCCTCAACCTAATCCTAATCCTAACTCTCTGCCTAACCCTCAAACTAACCCTAAGCATAACCCTAACCCTAACCCTCACACTAACCCTCACCCTAACCCAAACCCTAACCCTAACCCTCACACGCACCCTAACCCTCACACTAACACTTAACCTCATCCTCTCCCTAAACCTCACACTTAATCGAACCCTCACCATAATTCTAACCCTAACCGTCACCCTCACCATCACCCGCACGCTAACCATAATCCTAACCCTCACCCTAACCCTAAAACTCACCCTAATCCTCACCTTAAACCGCACTCTCACCCTCACCCTCACCCAAACCCTAAACCCAACCCTCATCCTAACCCTCACCCTAACCCTAATGCTAACTCTAACACTCACCCTAACCCTCATACTATCACTTACCCACACCACAAACCTAACCCTAACCTGAACCCTCACCCTCAACCTAAACCTCACCCTAACCCTAAACCTAATCATAACCCTAACCCCCACCCTCAACCTAACCCTCACCATAACCCTTCCCCTCACCCTCACCCTCACCCTAACCATAACCCTCACACTAAACCTAACCCTCACCCTAAACCTAACCCTACCCCTCACCCTACCACTCACCCTAACCCTCACCCTAATCTTGCCCTAACCCTAAACCTCACCCTCATGGTAGCCCTCACCCTAACCCTAATTCTAACCCTAACACTCATACTCACCCTAAACCTCACACTAACCCTAACCCTAATCCTCAATCTAACCCTAACCCTAACACTTACCCTAACCCTCACCCTAACCCTAACCCTCACCCTTACTGTAACCCTCACGTTCAGCCTAACCCTCAACTTTACTCTTACCATCACGCTCATACTAACCCTCACCCTAACCCGAACCCTCATCCTAAACCTCCCCCTAACAATAACAATATCCATCACCATAACCCTAACCCTCAACCTCACCATCACCCTCAGCCTAAACCTATGCCTAAACCTAAACCTAACCCTAACCCTCACCCTCATCCTAGCCCTCACCCTAACCCTAATCCTATCCCTAACCCTCATGCTAACCCTCACACTAACCCTAGGGATAAACATCACCCTAAGCCTAATACTCATATCCACCCTTACCCTCAGCCTAACCCTAAGCCTAAGCCTAATCCTAACCCTAACCCTCACACTCACCCTCACCGTAACCCTAATCCTAACCCTAATCCCAACCCTAACCCTAAACCTCAACCTAACCCTCACCATATACCTAATGCTAACCCTAACACTAATCCTAACCCTGACCCTCACCCTAACGGTCCCCCTCAACCTAACTCTAACCCCAAACCTCACCCAGACCCTATCCCTAATCCTAACCCTAAGCCTAAACCTCACCCTAACCCTAAACCTAACCCGCACCCTCTCCCTCACCCACACCCAAACCATAGCCAAACCCTAACCCTAACATTAACACTAATCCTAACCCTAAAACTAACCCTAACCCTAACCCTAACCTGCAACCACAGCCTCACCCTCACTGCAAATGTAACAGTAATCATAACACTTACAACAACCCTAACCGTAATCCTAACCATCTCCCACTCCCTAACTCTAATCCTAACCCTAACCATCACGCTAACATTAACCCTCACCCTCACTGAAACCCTAACCCTCATCTTAACTCTCACCCTAACCCTAAGCCTAACTCTCACCATAAACCTTAACCTCACCCTAATCCTAACACTAAGCCTAACCTAAACCTTACCCTAACCCTCACCCTCAGCCTAATCCTAACCCAAACCCTAACCCTCAACCTAACCCTCACTCTAACCCTAACCCTAACCCTAACCCTCACATTAACCCTAACCCTCACCCTAACCCTAACCCAAACCCTCACACTAACCCTGATGCTAACTCTAACCCTCACCATAACCAGAACCCTAAACCTAACCATAAACCTCACCTTAAGGCTAACTCTAACCCTAAACCTAACCCTAACCCGCACCCTAACCCTAACCCTCACCTTCACCCTCACCCTCAGCCTAACCCTAAGCCTAACCCTAACACTAACCCTAACCCTCACACTCACCCTCACCTTAACCCTAATCCTAAACTTACCCTATCCGTACACCTAACCCTCACCCTAAGCCTAACCCTAACACTAACCCTAACCATAACCCTCACCCTAAACCTCACCCTAACCCTAACTCTAACCCTAATCCTCAACTTCACCCTAACCCTAAATCTAACCCTAAGCTTAACCCTAAATCATACCCTAACCCTAACTCTAAACCTCACGATCACCCTCAACATCACCATAAACATAAACCTAACCCGAACCCTAACAATAACCCTAAACCTATCCCTAAACCTCACCCTAACCATAACCCTCACCCTAACGCCAAACCTCACCCTAACATTTACCCTCACCCTAACACTAACCCTCACACTAAACCTAACCCTCACCATAACCCTAAACATCACCCTAACACTAACCCTAACCCTAACCCTCACCCTAACCCTAATTCTAACTCTAACCCTCACCCTAACCCTAACCCTCATCCTCACCCTAACACTCACCCTAACCCTAACCCTCACCCTTACCATAACACTCGCCCTCAGACTAACCCTCACCTTTAACCTTAACGACACCCTCAAACTAACCCACACACTAACCATAAACTTAACCCGAACCCTAACTCTCACCCTGACCCTAACCCTAACACTCACCTAACACTAACCCTCATCTTCACCCTCACCCTCAGCCTAACCCTAAGCCTAAACCTAACCCTAACCCTAACCGTCACACTCACCCTCTCCCTAACCCTAATCCTAAACCTCACCCTCACCCTAGCCCTCACCCTAACCCTAATCCTAAACCTAACCCTCACCCTAACCCTAACACACATCCGCAGCCTAACCCTCACACTAATTCTAACCCTAACACCAGCCCTAACAATAACCCTCAGCCTAACCCTCACCCTAACCCTATCTCTAAAGCTAAACCTCAAACTCAAACTGACCCTAACCCTAATCCTCACCCTAACACTAACCCTAAACCTCACCCTCACCCTAACTCTAATCCTAAACCTAACCCTCATCCTAAACCTCACACTCACCCTAACCCTAACCCTCACCCTAACCCTAACCCTTACCCTCAACCTAACTCTCAGACTAACCCTAAGCCTAACCCTAAACCTAACCCTAACCCACTCACTCACCGTCAACCTAACCCTAATCCTAACCATAACCCTAACCCTAAATCTCACACTAACCCTAAACATAAAATTAACCCTAACCCTAACCCTCATCCTAACTCTCACCTGAACCCTAACTCTAACCCTAAACCTCAAACTTACCTTAACCCTAACTCTAACAGTAACCCTAAACCTCTCCCTAACCCTAACCCTCACTCAAACCCTCACCTTAACCCTGACCCTCACCCTAACCATAACCCTCACCCTAACCCTAACCCTCACCCTAACCCTTACCCTGACCCTAAAGATAACCCTCAACCTAACCCTAACCCTCACCCTAACCAAAACCCTCATCCTAATACTAACCCTCTCCCTAACACTTACCCTCACCCTAACACTATCGCTCATTATAACACTAACCATCACACTAACCCTAACTCTCACCCTAACCCTAAAGCTCACCCTAACCCTAACCGTCAGCCTCACCCTAGCCCTCACTCTAACCCTATTCTAACCCTAACCCTCACCCTAATCCTAAACCTCATCCTCACCCTAAACTCACACTAACCCTAACCCTAATCCTCAATCAAATCCTCACCATTACCCGAACCCTCACCCTACCCCTCACCCTAAACCTCACCCTAATCCTAACCCTCAATCTTAGAGGAACACTCACCCTCAGCCTAACCCTCACCTTTACTCTTACCGTCAAGCTCATCCTAACCCTAATCCTAACCCTAACACTCATCCTAACACTCACCCTAAACCTAAACCTGTCCATCACCCTAACCCTAACCCTCACCCTCACCCTCAGCCTAACCCTAGGACTAAGCCTAACCCTAAACCTAACCCTCAACCTCACCCTAGCCCTCAGCCTAAACCTAATCCTAACCCTAACACTCATCCTAACCCTCACCGTAACCCTAACCCTAACCATCACCCAAAACCTATTCCTCACCCACACCCTCACCCTCAGCCTAACCCTAACCATAACCCTCACACTCAACGCAAATTTAACCCAAACCAAAACACTAACAATAACCCTAATTTTAACCCTAACCCTAACCCTAATCCTCACCCCCACCCTCACCCTCAGCCTAAACCTAAGCCTAACACTAGGCCTAACCCTAACCCTCAACCTAACCCTAACCCTAATCCTAACCCTAACCCTAATCCTAAACCTAACCCTAATCCTCAGCCACACCCTCATCCTAACCCAAATCCTAACCCTAACCCTCACCCTAACCCTAAGTCTAAGCCTAACCCTAACCCTAAATTTCACACTCTCCCTCACCCTAACCCTGATCCTAAACCTAACCCTATCCCTAACACTAACCCTCACCCTAACACTAACCCTAGCCCTCACCCTAACCCTAATCCTAACCCTAACCCTCACCCTCATGCTCCGCCTAAGCCTAAGCCTAAGCCTAAGCCTAAGCCTAACCCTCACACTTACCCTAACAATAACACTAACCCTAACTCTAACCCGAAAACTAACCCTCACCCTAAGCCCTAACTCTAACCCTAACTCTAACCCTAATTGTCACCCTCACCGTCACCCTCACGCTAACCCTAACCTTAACCCTCACCCTAATCCTGACCTTAAACCTCACTCTCACCTGCACCCTCACCCTAACCCTAAACCTAACCCTCACCCTAACCCTAATGCTAACTGTAACACTCACCCTAACCCTCACGCTATCACTTACCCACACCACAAACCTAACCCTAAACTTAACCCTCACCCTCACCCTAAACCTCACCCTAACCCTAAACCTAATCCTAACGCTCACCCTCACCCTAACCCTCACCCTCACCCTAACCCTCACCATAACCCTTACCCTCACCCTCACCCTCACCCTAACCGTAACCCTCACACTAAACCTAACCCTCACCCTAAACCTAAACCTACAGCTCACCCTAACCCTCAACCTAAACTTAACCCTAACCCTAACCCTCACCCTCACGCTAGCCCTCACCCTAACCCTAATTCTAACCCTAACCATCACCCTAACCCTCATCATCACCCTAAACCTCACACTACGCCTAACCCTAATCCTCAATCTAACCCTATCCCTAACCCTTACACTAACCCTCAACCTAAACCTAACCCTCACCCTTACTGTAACCCTCAGGCTTATACTAACCGTCAGCCTAACCCGAGCCCTCATCCTAACCCTCACCCTAAACCTAACCATATCTATCACCATAACACTAACCCTTACCCTCACCATCACCCTCAGCCTAAACCTATGCCTAAGCCTAACCCTAACCCTAACCCTCACTTTCACCCTAGTCCTCACCCTAATACTACTCCTAAACCTATCCCTCATCCTAACCCTCACCCTAACCCTAATGCTAACCAACACTCTAAGCCTAATACTCACCCCCACCCTCACCCTCACCCTAACCCTAAGCCTAACCCTCACCCTAACCCTAACCCTCACCATAATCTAACCCTCATCCTATCCCTAACCCTAACCCTACTGCTCACAGTCACCCTAACCCTAACCAACAAACTCACCTCACCCTCAGCTTAAACCTAAGCCTAAACATAACCCTAACCCTAACCCTCACAATCACCCTCACCCTAAGCCTAATCCTAACCCTAAACCTAACCCTCACCCTCACCTTCACCCTAACCTTAACCCTAACCCAAACCCTCAACCGAAATCTCACCCTCAACCTCATCCTAACCCTCACCCTCAACCTAAACATCACCCTAAACCTAACGCTCACCCTAACCCTTAGCCTAACCCTCACCCTAACCCTAAACCTCACCCTCACCCTCACCCTCAGGCTCATCCTAACCCTAATCCTAACCCTAACCCTCACCCTCATCCTCAACCTAAACCTATCCCTAACCCTAACCCTCACCCTAACCGTAACCTCTAATCTAACCCTAAGCCTCAACATAACCCTAACACTAACCCTAACCCTAACCCTAACCCTAACCCTCACCCTCACCCTCAGCCTAAGCCTAAGCCTATCCCAAACCCTCACACTAACCCTTACCCTAAAACTAACCCTAAGCCTCACCCTCAACCTCAACTTCAACCTAAACCTAACCCAAACACTCATCGGAACCGTCACCCTCACACTCACACTAACCCTCAACCTCAGCCTAAACATCACCCTAACCCTAACCCTCACCCTAACCCTAACCCTCACATTAACCCTAACCCTCACTCTAACCCTAACCTTCAACCTAACCCTTACCCTCATCCTAACACTAAGCCTAATCCTAACTTGAACCCTCAGAGTAACCCTAAACCTCACCCTAACCCTAACCCTCACAGTAAACCTAACCCTCACCCTAACCCTAACCCTACACCTCACCCTACCCCTCACTCTAACCCTAACCCCAACCCAACCCTCAACCTCACCGTCACCCTAACACTCACGCTAACCCTAACCCTCACCCAAACCCTAACTCTCAAACTCTCAAGAACACTCATCCTAACTCAAACACTCACTGTCAAAATAAACATAACCCTAACCCTAAACTTCACCATAACCATAACCCTAACCCTCACACTAACAGTAACCCTAACCCTCACCCTCACTCCAACCCTCACACTTACCTTATCCTCACCCTAACCCTAACCCTCACACTAAACCTAACCTTAACTCTAAGCCTACCCCTCACCCTACCCCTCACCCTAACTCTAACCCTAACCCTCACCATAAACCTAACCCTTATCCTCACACTCACCATAACCCTCACCGTAACATTAAACCTCACCCTAACACTAACCCTCATCCATACCTTAACCTTCACTGTCACTCTCACCCTAACACTCAACCTCATTCTACACATCACCCTAAACATAACCCTCACCCTAACCCTAACCGTATCACTTACCTTAACCCTAACACTCACCCTAACCCTCACCCTAACCCTAACTTCCAACCTAATATTAACCCTGACCCTAACCCTAATGCTAAACCTCACCCTAACCCTAAACCTCACCTGACCCTTACCCTCACTCAAACCCTAACCCTCACACTATCCCTAATCCTCACCCTAAACCTAACACTACCCCTCACCCTAACCCTCACTCTAAACCTAACCCCAACCCTAAACCTCACCCTCACCGTCAACCTAACACTCACGTTAACCCTCAACCTTACCCTCACCCTAACCGTAACCCTAACCCTAAAACTCACATTAACCCTAACACTCACCCTAACCCTAACCCAAACCCTCACCCTAACCCTGATGCTAACTCTAACCCTCACCATTACCAGAACCCTAAACCTAACCATAAACCTCACCTTAAGGCTAACTCTAACCCTAAACCTAACCCTAACCCGCACCCTAATCCTAACCCTCACCTTCACCCTGACCCTCAGCCTAACCCTAAGCCTAAACCTAACACTAAACCTAGCCTTCACACTCACCCTCATCCTAACCCTAAACCTAATCCTAACCCTATCACTAACCCTAACCCTCACCCTAAACCTCACCCTAACCCTAAACCTAACACTAACCCTAACCTTCATCATAACCCTCATCCTAATCCTAACTGTAACCTTAAACCTCAACTTCAACCTAACCCTAAATCTAACCCTAAGCGTAACCCTAAATCTCACACCAATCCTAACCCTAAACATTACCCTCACCCTAACCCTCACCATAACCGTATCCCTAACCCTAACCCTAACAATAAACCTAACCCTAACCCTAAACCTCACCCTAACCATAACCCTCACCCTAACCCTAAACCTCACCCTAACACTTACCCTCACCTTAACACTAAACTTCGCACTAAACCTAAACCTCACCATAACCCTAAACCTCACCCTAACCCTAAACTTAACAGAACCCTCACCCTAACCCTAATTCTAACCCTAACACTCACGCTAAACCTAACCCTCATCCGCACCCTAACTCTCACCCTAACCCTAAACTTAACCCTAAACCTCACCCTAACCCTAACCCTCAGCCTCAGCCTAACTATAAACCTAACCCTAACCCACACACTCACCCTCACCCTAACCCTAATCCTAAACCTATCCCTAACCCTAACCCTCCCCCTAAGTCTCACCCTAACCCTAAACCTAACCCTCAACCTAACCCTCACCCTAACCATAACTCTAACCGTAAACCTCACCCTAACCCTAAACCTAATTCTAACCCTAACCCAAAACCTAAACCACATCCTATCCATCACCCTAACCCTAATCCTCACACCCACCCTCACACTCAGCCTAACCCTAAGCCTAAGCCTAACCCTAAACCTTACCCTCACAGTCACTCTCAACCTAAGCCTAAGCCTAATCCTAACCCTAACCCTAACCTCAACCTAACCTTCACCCTAACCTTAACCGTAACACTCACCCTAACCCTAACCCACGAACTAACCCTCCCCCTAACCCTAAATCTAACCCTAAACCTCACACTCCCCCTAACCCTTATCCTAACCCTAACCCTAACCCTCACCCTAAACCTAACCCTCACCCTCACCGTCACCCTCACCGTAACTCTAACCATTACCCTAAAAATAACACTAATCCTAAAGCTAAACCTAAACCTAACCCTAACCCTAACCCTAATCTTAACCCTAACACTCAGCCTAACCCTAACCCTCGCCCTCACCATAACTCTAACCCTCATCCAAACCCTCACCCTAACCCTAACCCTAAACCACAGCCTAACACTAAACCTAACTGTAACCCTCAACCTAACCCTAAACTTAACCCGAACCCTAACTCTCACCCTAAACGTAAACTTAAAAGTCAACCTAAACCTAACCCTACACCTCATCCTCAACCTCAGCCTAACCCTAAGCCTAAGCCTAACCCTAACCCTCACACTCACCCTATCCGTTACCCTAATCCTAATCCTAACCCTAAGCCTAACCCTCACCCTCACTCTAACCTTCACCCTAACCCTAACTCGAACATTAACCCTAACCGTAAACCTCACAAACAGCCTCACCCTAACCCTAACTCTAACCATATAGATCACCCTCACACTAACCCTAACCCTAAACCTCACCCTAACCCTAACCCTAAACCTCACCCTCACCCTAATCCTCACCCTAACCCTCACCCTAACCCTCACCATAACACTAACCCTAAACCTAACCCTCACCCTCACTGTAAACCTTACCCTAACGCTCACCCTAAACCTAACCTTAACCCGAACCCCAACTCTCACCCTAACCCTAAACCTAACCCTCACCCTAACCCTCACCTTCACCCTCACCCTCAGCCTCAGCCTAATCCTAAGCCTAACCCTAAACCTAACCCTCACCCTTACCATCACCCTCACCATAACTCTAACCCTAACCTTAACAATAACACTAATTCTAACCCTAAACCTAATCTTAACCCTAACCCTAACCCTAATCCTAAAACTCACCCTCACCCTAACCCTAATCCTACCCTAACCCTCACACTAACCCTCACCCTCACCCTCATTGTAACCCTAACCTTCATCCAAAACCTCACCCTAACCCTAAACCTAACCCTAAACCAAAATCAAAACCCTAACACACACCCTCACCCTCGCACTAACTCTAATCTTAACCCTAACCCTATAACCCTGAACGTCCCCCTAACTCTCACACTAACCCTAACCCTAACACTAACCCTTACCCCAACCCTCAACCTAACCCTAACTCTAACCCTAACCCTAACCCTCACCCTCACCTTCACTGTAACTGTAACAGTAACCCTAACCCTACAATAAACGTAACCCAAACCCTAACCCTCACCCTAACCATAACCCTCACCCTAACCCTAAACCTCACCCTAACCCTAACCCTAAACCTAACCCTCACCCTCACCCTAGACCTCACCCTAATTCTAACCCTCACCCTCACCCTAACCCTAACCCTTACCTGAACCCTAAACCTAACACTAACCCAAACCCTTATCTTAACCATCAACCTTAGCTTAACCTCACCTTTAACATTAACATAATCCTCACCCTAACCCTCACACTAACCCTAAACCTCATTCGAACCGTCAACCTAAGCATCACCCTAAACCTAACCCTCAACCTCAAACACACACACAGACTAAGCCTAAGCCTAATACTAAGCCTTACCCTAACCCTCACCCTAGCCTTCACCGTAACACTAACCCTAACCCTAACCCACAAACGTTAGTTTGTGGTTAACCTTAACTTTAACCTTAAGGTTAACCCTAAACTTAACCATCACCCTAGCCCTAATCCTCACCCCCACCCTCACCCTCAGCCTAACCCTAGGCCTAAGCCTAAACCTATCACTAACCCTAACACTAACCCTCACCTTAACCCTAATCCTAACCCTAACCCTAACCCTAACCCTAAACCTCAACCTCACCCTCACCCTAACCCTAATCCTAACCCTAACCCTAAACCTCACCCTAACCCTAACACTCACCCTCAACTTCAACCTCACCGTAACTCTAAACCTAACTCTAATCCTAAACCTAACCCTAAGACTAACCCTAAACCTCAACATAACCCTCACCCTAACCTTAACCCTAACTCTAAGCCTAACCTTAACCTTCGACCTAACCCTCCCCCAACCCTAAATCTAACTATAAACCTCACCCTCACCCTTACCCTAAACCTCACCCTAACTCTAACCCTAACCCTCACCCTCACACTCACCCTCACGGTAACTCTAACCCTAACCCTAACAATGACACTAATCCTAACCCTAAACCTAACCCTAACCTTAACCCTAACCCTAATCCAAAAACTCACGCTCACCCTAACCCTCACCCTAACCCTAAACCTCACCCTCACCGTAACCCTAACCCTCACCCTCACCGTGACCGTAACCCTAATCGTAACCCTCACCCTAACCCTAACCCGAACCTTAAACCTCTTGCTAACACTAACCCTAACCCTCTCCCTCACCCTAGCCCTCACCCTAACCCTAATCTTAACCCTAATCCTCATCCTACCCCTCACCCTAACCCTAACCCTAACTCTCATCCTAACTCTAAACCTAACCCTAACCCTCAACCTACCCCTAACACTCATTGTCACACTAAACATAACCCGAACCCTAACACACACCCTAACCCTAACTCTAACCCTCACCTTAACCCTAAACCTCACCCTCAGCCTAAACCTAAGCCTAACCCTAACCCTAACACTAACCCTCACACTCACCCTAACCCTTACCCTAATCCTAATCCTAACCCTAAGCCTAACCCTCACCCTCAACCTAACCCTCAACCTAACGCTAACTCTAATGCTAACTCTAACCCTAACCCTCACCTCACCCTCACCCTTACCCCAATTCTATCCCTAAACCTCACCCTCACCCTAACCCTAAACCTCACCCTCACCCTAGCCCTCATCCTAACCCGAATCCTAACACTAACCCTCCTGGTAACCCTCACCCTAACACTAATCCTAACCCTAACCCTCACCCTCACCCTAACCCTAACCCTAACCCTCAACATAACCCCAACCGTCACTCTCACCGTAGCCCTTACCCTAACTTACACCCTAACCCTAAACTTAACCCGAACCCTAACTCTCACCCTAAACATAGCTCTAACACTCAACCTAACCCTAACCCTCACCCTCACCCTCACCCTCAACCTAAGCCTAAGCCTAACCCTAACCCTCACACTCACCCTAACCCTAACCCTAATCCTAACCCTAATCCGAACCCTAACACGATCCCTCACCCGAACCCTCACCTTAACCCTAACCCTAACATTAACCCTAAACCTAACCCACACCCTCAGATTCACCCTAACCCTAACAATAAACGTCACCCTGACCCTCACCCTAACCCTAAACTTAAACCTAAACTTCACCCTAACCCTAAAACTCAAACTCACCCTCAGCCTAGCCCTCACCTTAACCCTAATCCTAACCCTAAACCTCATCCTAAACCTCCCCATAATCCTAAGAGTAACCCTCACCCTAACCCTAACTTTCTCACCCTCAACCTCACCCTCAGCCTAACCCTAAGCCTAACCCTAATCCTAACCCTCACCCTCAACCTCACCCTCAGACTAAACCTAACTCTAACCCTAACCCTCGCCCTAACACTAACCCTCATCCTCACCATCACCCTAACTCTAATCTTAACCCTAAACGTAACCCTTACCTTCACACTCACCCTCACTTTAACCCTAATCCTAAACCTAACCCTATCACTAATCCTCACCCCCACATTAATTTAAACCTCACCCTAACCCTTACCCTAACATTAACACTAACCCTAATCCTAACCGTCACCCTAACCCTAACTCTAACCCTTAACCTCACCCTCACCCTAAACCTAACCCTAACCATAATCCTAAACCTCACCCTAAACCTAAACCTTACCCTAACACTTACCCTCACCCTAACACTAACACTAACCGTAACAGTAACCCTCACACTAATGCTAACCATCACCTTAAACCTAAACCTCCCCCTAACCCTAACTCTAACCCTCAGCTTCAACTTAGCCATCACCCTAACCCTAACCCTCATCCTCACACTAAACCTCACACTAACCCTAACAATAATCCTCAATCTAACCCTGTCCCTCACATTAACCATAACCCGAGACCTCACCCTTACCTTAACCTTCACCCTCAGCCTAACCCTCACCTTTATTCTTATTGTCACCCTCATCCTAACCCTCACCCTAACACTAACCCTTATCTTAACCCTCACCCTAACCATAACCCTAACCATCACCCTAACCCTAACCCTCACCCTCAACTTCAACCTCAGCCTAACCCTAAGTCTAAGCCTAAACCTATCCCTAAACCTCACACTCACCCTAGCCCTCACCCTAACCCTAATCCTAACCCTAACCCTCATCCTAACACTAAACCTAACCATAAACTAAACCAGGACTCTAAACCTAATCCTCATCCTAATCCTCACCCTCACCCTCAGCCTAACCCTAAGCCTAAGCATAAGCCTAACCCTATCCCTAACCCTCACACTCACCCTCACCCTAACCCTAATCCTAACCCTAACCCTAACCCTAAACCTAAACCTCAACCTAACCCTCACCCTAAACCTAACCCTAACCTCAAACCTCACCCTTACCTTAGTCCTCACCCTAACCCTCACCCCATACCTAAGCCTCACCCTCACCCAAACCCAAACCTTAACCCTCCCCCTAACCCTACGCTTAACATTAACCCTAAACTTCACCCTAACTAACAATAACCCTCACAATCACCCTAGCCCTCACCCTAACCCTAATTGTAACCCTAAACCTCATCCTAACCCTCACCCTAACCCTAACCCTAACCCTCACCCTAACCCTAAACCTAATTCTAACACTCAAACTAGACCTAACCCTGACCCTCACCATAACCCTAACCCTAATCCTCAGCCTAAATCTAAACCTAACCCGAACAATAAATCTCACCCTAACCCTATCCCTAATCCTCATGCTCACCCTAGCCCTCATCCTAAACTTAATCCTAACCAGAACCCTCATGCTAACACTCACCCTAACCCTAACACTAACCCTAACCTTAAACCAAGCCCTAATCCTATCCCTCACCCTATTCCTAAACTTAACCCTAACCCTAATCCTCACCCTCACAATAGCCCTCACACTAACCCTAATCCTAAACCTAACCCTCATCCTAACCCTCACCCTCACCCTAACCCTAACCCTCACTCTCACCCTCAGCCTAACCCTTAAGCCTAACCCTAACATTAACCGAACCCTAACCATCACACTCATCCTCACCCAAACCTTAATCCTACACCTAACCCTATCCCTAACCCTAAACCTCACCCTAAAACTCACGCTAAACCTAACCCAAACACTAACCCTAACACTAACCCTCACACTAACCCTCGCCTTAACACAAACTCTAAGCCTAAACCTCACCCTCACCCTAACCCTAAACCTCACCCTTAACCTCTCCCTCAGCCTATCACTATGCCTAACCCTAACCCTAACCCTAACACTCACACTCACCCTCTTCCCAAACCCTCAGCCTTACCCTAAGACTAAGCTTAAGCATAACGCTAACACTAACCCTCACCCTAACCATAACCCTCACCCTAACCCTAACACTCACACTAAGCCTAACACTAAACCTCACCCTCAACCACACCCTCACCCAAACCCTAACCCTCACCCTGACCCTAACTCTAAGCCTCAACCTCATGCTCTGCCTTAGTTTAAGTCTAAGCCTAAGCCTAACCCGAACCCTCACCTAACCCTAACCTGAACACTAATCCTAACTCTAACCCTAAACCTCACCCTCACCCTAACCCTAACCCTAACCCTAACTCTAAACCTCATCCTAACCCTAACCCTCACCCTCACCCTAGCCATCACCCTAACCCTAATCCTAACATTAAATCTCATCCTAACCCTCACCACCCTAACCCTAACCCTAGCCCTAACCCTAACCCTAACCCTCAACCTAATCCTAACCCTCACCCTCACTGTAAACCTAACCCTAACCCTCACCCTAACCCTAAACTTAACTGGAAAGCTAACTCTCACCATAGCCCTTAACCGAACCCTCAGCAGAACCCTAACCCTCACCCTCACCATCATCCTCAGCCTAACCCTAAAACTAATTTTAATCCTCACACTCACCCTAATCCTTGCCCTAATCCTAATCCTAACCCTAAGCCTAACCCTCACCCTAACCCTCACCCTAACCCTAAATCTAACGCTAACCCTAACCCAAAACCTCACAATCAGCCTCACCCTAACCCTAACTCTAAACCTAAACCTCACTCTCACCCTAATTCTAACCCTAAACCTCACCCTAACCCTAACCCTAACCCTAAACCTCATCTTCACCCTTGCCCTCACCCTCACCCTAATCCTAAGCCTAACCCTCATACTAACACTCACCCTAACCCTAACCCTAACCCTAGCCTAACCCTAACCCTAACCCTCAACCTAATCCTAACCCTCACTCTCACTGTAAACCTAACCCTAACCCTCACCCTAACCCTAAACTTAACTGGAAAGCTAACTCTCACCCTAGCCCTTAACCTAACCCTCAGCATAACCCTAACCCTCACCCTCACCATCATCCTCAGCCTAACCCTAAAACTAATCTTAATCCTCACACTCACCCTAACCCTTGCCCTAATCCTAATCCTAATCCTAAGCCTAACCCTCTCCCTAACCCTCACCCTAACCCTAAATCTAACGCTAACCCTAACCCAAAACCTCACAATCAGCCTCACCCTAACCCTAACTCTAAACCTAAACCTCACTCTCACACTAATTCTAACCCTAAACCTCAACCTAACCCTAACCCTAACCCTAAACCTCATCTTCACCCTAGCCCTCACCCTCACCCTAATCCTAAGCCTAACCCTCATACTAACACTCACCCTAACCCTAACCCTAGCCCAAACCCTCACCCTATGCCTAACCCTCACCCTCACCCTCAGCCTCAGCCTAAGCCTAAGCCTAAGCCTAACCCTAACAATAACCCTCACACTCACCCTAACCCTTACTCTAATCCTAATCCTAACCCTAACCCTAACCCTCACCCTCACCCTATCCCTCACCTTAACCCTAACACTAACACTAACCCTAAACCTAAACCTCACCCTCAGGCTCAACCTAACGCTAACACTAACCATAATCTCACCCTCAACCTAAACCTAACCCTACACCTCAACCTAGCCCTATACATAAACCTCACCCTCACTCTACCCCTAACCCTAAACCTCACCCTAACCCTAACCCTCACCCTTTCAGTAACCCTCACCCTCAGCCTAACCCTCACGTTTACCCTGACCGTCAACCCCACCCTAAACCTCACCCTAACCCTTAACCTCACCCTCATGCTCAGCCTAAGCCTAAGCCTAAGCCTAAATGTAAACCTGACCCTCATTCTAACCCTAACCCTAACACTAACCCTAATTCTAAACCTAAAACTCACCCTCACACTCACCTTCAGCCTGAAGCTAAGGCAAACCCTAACCCTAACATTAACCCTCACACTCACCCTAACCCTCACCCTAACCCTAACTCTAACACTAACCCTAACCCCCTAAGCCTCACCCTCAGCCTCACCCTAACCCTAATTATAACCCTAAACCTCACCCACACCCTAACCCTAACCCTAAACCTAACCCTAACCCTAACCCTAACCCTCCCCCTAACACTCAACCTAACCCTAACACTAATCACTAACCCTAACTCTAACCCTAACTCTAACACTAACACTAAACCTCACCCTAAACCTAATCCTAACCCTCACCCAAACCCTAACCCTCACCCTCACCCTCACCCTCAGCCTAATCCTAAGCCTAACAATTACCCTAACCCTAACCCTCACACTACTCCTAACAATAACCCTAATCCTAATCCTAACCCTAACCCTATCGCTCACCCTCACCCTAACCCTAACCCTAACACTAAACCTAACCCTAACCCTCACCTTCAACCTCACCCTCAGCCTAACATTAAGCCTAACCCTAAACCTAACCCTAACACACACACTCACCCTTACCCTAACCCTAATCCTCACACTAACAGTAACCCTAACCCTAACCCTCCCCATAACTCTCACCCTCACCCTAACCCTAACACTAAGCCTAAACCTAACTCTCACCCTAACCCTAACTCTAACCCTAAATTTCACCCTCTCCCTAAGCCTAACTCTAACCCTAAACTAAACCCTAAAGTTCACCCTATCCCTAAACCTAACCCTAACCCTAACATTCACCCTAACCGTAACTCTAATCCTAAACCTCCCCCTCCCCCTAACCCTAACCCTAAGCCTGTTGTAAACGTCACCCTAAACCTAAACCTTACCCTAACACTTACCCTCACCCTAACAATAACAGTAACAATAACCCTCCACTTAACCCTAACCAGCACCCTTACCGTAACCCTAACCCTCATTCTCAATCTCACCCTAACCCTAACCCTAACCTGAAACCTCACCCTAACACTAACCCTAACGCTCACCCTCACCCTAGCCCTCACCCTAACCCTATACCTAACCCTAACGCTCAAACTAAACCTAACCCTCAAGCTCAACGTAACCCTAACCCTAACCCTCACCCTAACCCTAAACTTAACCTGAACCCTAACTCTCACCCTAAACATAACCCTAACCCTCACTCAAAACCTAACCCTCACCCTCAACCTCACCCTCAGTGTAACCCTAAGCCGAACCCTAACCCTAACCCTAACCCTCACACTCAACCTAACCCTTACCCTAATCCTAATCCTAACCATAACTCTAACCCTAAACCTCAACCTCACCCTAACCCTAAACCTAAACCTCACCCTATCCCTAACCCTTAACCTCACCCTCAATCTAGCCCTCACCCTAACCCTAATCCTAACCCTAACCCGCATCTTAACCCTCAAACTAACGATAACCTGAACCATCACTCTAAACCTAATCCTCAAACCCACCCTCACCCTCAGCCTAACCCTCAGCCAAAGACTAACCCTAACCCTAACCCTCACACTCACCCTCACCCTAACCCTAATCCTAACCCTAACCCTAACCCTTAACCTAAACCTCAACCTAACCCTCACCCTAAGCCTAACCCTAACCCTCACGCTCACCTTAGTCCTCACCTTAACCCTCACCCCAAACCTAACCCTCACCCTCACCCAAACCCTACCCCTAACCCTCACACTCACCCTAACCCTACCCCATCCCTAATCCTAAACCTCACCCAACCCTAACACTAACCCTCACAATCACCCTAACCCTAACCCTAACCCTACCTCTAATATTCATCCTAACCCTAAACCTGACCCTCAACATCACGCTCAAGCTCAGCCTTACATTAACCTTAACCCTAACCCTAAACCTAAGAATAACCCTAACCATAAACCTAACCCTAAACCTCATCCTAACCGTAACTCTAACCCTAACCCAAACATTCACCCTAACCCTAACACTGACCCTAACCCTAACCCTAAACCTCATCCTAACCCTAAACCTAACCCTCACCCTAGCATATATCCTAACCCTAATCCTAACACTAACACTCACACTAACCCTCACTCTAATCCTAAACCTCACCATCAGCCTCAGACTCAGCCTAACCCTAAGGGTAACACTAACTCTAACCCTCACACTGACCATCACCTTAACCCTAATCCTAACCCTAACCCCAACCCTAAACGTAAATCTAACACTAACACTAACCCTCAACATCAACCTAACCCTAAACCAAACACTCACCATAGCACATACTTTAACCCTAACCCTAAACCTAACACTCACCCTAACGCTAACCCTCACCCTACCCCTACCCCTAACCCTCACACTAACCATAAACCTCACCCTAACCCTCACCCTAACCCTAACTCTAAACCTAAAACTCACACTCTCCCTAACCCTAACCATAACCCTAAACCTCAAACTAACACTAACCCTAAACCTCACCCTCACCCTCACCCTAATCCTAACCCTCACCCTCACCCTAGTCCTCACCCTAAACCTAACCCTAGCCCTAACACTCACCCTAACCATAACCCTCAACATAACCCTAACACTCACCCTAACCCTAACCCTAACCCTCACCCTCACCCTCACCCTAACCCTAACCCTAACCCTCCCCCTCACCCTAAACCAAACCCTAACCCTAACCCTCACCCTAACCCTAAGCCTAACCCTAACCCTAACCCTAACCCTCACACTCACCCTCAACCTACACCTAATCCTAAACCTAAACCTAACCCTCACAGTAACCCTCAAACTAGCGCTCACACTAACCCTAATCCTAACCCTAAAACTCATCCTAACCCTCACCCTAACCCTAACCCTAACCCTCACCCTAACCCTAACCCTAACCCTCACCCTCATGCTCGGGCCTAAGCCTAACCCTAAGCCTAAGCTTAAGCCTAAACCTAACCTTCACACTAACCCTCAACCTAACACTAACCCTAACACAAAAGCTAACTCTAACCCTAAACCTCACCCTCACCCTACCCCTAACTCTAACCCTAACCCTAAACATAAACCTAACCCTCACCCTAACCCTAAACCTCACACTCACCTTAACAGTAAACCTAATCCTAATCCTAACAGTAACCCTAACCCTAACCCTCATACTAACCATAACACTCACCCAAAACCTAACCCTCGCACTAACACATAAATTCACCCTAACACTAAACCTAACCCTAACACTAGCACTCACACTAACCCTAACACTCCCCCTCACCCTAAACCAAGTCCTAACCCTAACCCTCACCGTAAAACTAAGCCTAACCCTAAACCTAACCTTCACACTCACCCTCAACCTACACCTAATCCTAAACCTTACCCTAACCCTCCCAGTAACCCTCAACCTAGCGCTCACCCTAACCCTAGTCCTAACCCTAAACCTCATCCTAACCCTCACCCTAACCCTAACCCGAACCCTTACCCTCATGCTCGGCCTAAGTCTAACCCTAAGCCTAAGCTTAAGCCTAAACCTAACCCTCTCACTAACCCTCAATCGAACCCTAACCCTAACAGAAAAGCTAACTCTAACCATAAACCTCACCCTCACCCTAACTCTAACACTAACCCTAACACTAAACATAAACCTAACCCTCAACCTAACACTAAACCTCACACTGAACAGTAAAACTAAGCCTAACCCTAACAGTAACCCTAACCCTAAACCTAACCCTCATTCTAAACATAACACTCACGCTAACACTAACCCTCACCCTAACACTTAAATTCACCCTAACACTAAATATAACCCTAACACTAGCACTCACACTAACCCTAACCCTCACCCTCACCCTAGACCTCACCCTAACCCTAACCCTCATCCTCATCCTAAACCTCACACTAACCCTAGAACTAATCCTCAATATAAACCTCACCCTCAACTTAACCCTAACCCTAACCCACACCCTAACCATAACCCTCACCCTTAACTTAATCCTCACTCTCAGCCTAACTCTCACCTTTACCCTTACCTGCACCCTCACCCTAACCCTCACCCTAAGCCTAACCCTCATCCTAACCCTAACCCTGACCGTAACCCTAAGCCTAACCCTAACCCTAACCCTCACCCTCACCCTAGACATCATCCTAACCCTAATCCTAACCCTAAACCTAACCCTAACCCTCACCATCACCCTTAACCTAATCCTCAACCCCACCCTCACCCTCAGCCTAACCCTAAGCCTAAGCCTAATCCTAACCCTAACCCTCACACTCAGCCTCATCATAACCCTAATCCTAAACCCAACCCTAACACTAAACCTAAACCTCAACCTAACCCTGCCCCTAACCCTCCCCCTAACTCTAACTCTAACCCTAAACTTCACCCTCACCCTCACCGTAACCCTCACCCTAAACCTAAATCTAACCCTCACCCTCACCGTAACTCTAACCATAAACCTAACAATAAAACTAACCCTAACCATCACCCTAACCCTAACCGTAACCCTAAACCTCACCCTAACCCTAAACCAAACCCTCAACGTCAGCCTCACCCTAACCGTAAACTTAACCTTAACCATAACACTAACAATAACCCTAACCCTAAACCTAACCCTGAAACTCACCCTAAACCTAACCCTCACACTCACCGTAACCTAACCCTAACCCTCAACCTAACCCTCACCCTCAGGTTAACGCTAAGCCTTAACCCTATCCCTAAACCTAACACAATCACTCACCCTAACATTAACCCTAATCCTAAACCTAACCCTAACCCTAACCCTCATCCTAACCCTCACCCTAACCCTAACCCTAACACTAACCCTAACCCTAACCCTCAACCTAACCCTAACTCTAACCCTAAACCTCACCCTCACCTTCACCCTAACCCTAATCCTAACCCTAAACCTCAACCTAACCCTAACCCTTACCCTCACCCTCACTGTAACTCTAACCCTAAACCTAACAATGGCACTAACCCTAACACTAACCCTCACCCTCACCCTCACCGTAACCCTAACCCTAACCCAAACACTCACCCTAACCCTAACCTTAACCCTAACCTAAACCTCACCCTAACCCTAACCCTAACCATCACCCTGAGCCTCACCCTCACCATAAACTTAAACCTAACCATAACACTAACAATAACTCTAACCCTAACCCTAATCTAAACCTCACTCTCACCCTAACCCTAACCCTAACCCTCAACCTAACCCTAACCCTCACCCTCACCGTAACCCTCACACTAACACTCACCCTAACCGTAAACTTAACGCTAACCCTAAACGTCACCCTAACGCTAACCCTAACCCTCACCCTCACCCTAGCCCTCACCTTAGCCCTAATCCTAAAACTAAACCTCACCTTAACCCTCACCCTAACCCTTAAACTCTAACAATCACCCTAATCCTAACCCTTAACCTCACCCTCACGCTCGGCCTAAACCTAAGACTAAGGCTAACTCTAACCCTAACTTTCACACTCACCCTCACCCTCATCCTCACAGTAACTCTAACCTTAACCCTATCAATAACACTAACCCTAACCTTAACCCTAATCTTAACCCTCACCCTGACAGTAAACCTCAACCTAAACCAAGCCCTCACCCTAACACTAACACTAACCCTAACCCTAAACCGCATCTTAACCCTAAACCTAAACCTCACCCTCAGCCTCAACCTCACTGTAAACTTAACCTTAATGATAACACTAACAATAACCCTAACCATAACACTAATACTAACCCTCACCCTCACCCTAACACTAACCCTCCCTCTCACAGTAACCCTAACCCTAACCCTCACCCTAACACTAAACCTAACCCTAATCCTAAACCTCACCATAATGATAACCCTAACCCTCACCCTCACCCTTGCCCTCATACTAACCCTAATCCTAACCCTAAACCTCATCCTAACCCTCACTCTTACAATAACCCTAACCCTAAACCTAACCTTAACCCTAACCTTGAATCTAACCCTAACACTCACCTTCAACACTCAGCCTCAGCCTAAACCTAAACCTAAGTCTAACCCTAACCCTCACACTCACCCTCACCTTAACCCTAATCCTAACACTAACCCTCACCCTAACCCGCAACCTAAACATCCCGCTAATCCTAACCCTAAACCTAAACCTCACCCTCACCCTAACCCTAACTCTAACCCTGACCCTAAACCTAAACCTCACCCTAAACCTAACCCTAACCCTCACCCTCACCGTAACAGTTACCCTAACCCTAACAATAACCCAACCTTAACGCTAACACTAACCCTAAACATAAACCTCACCCTAATGCTAACCCTCACCCTAAAACTAACCCTAATACTAACACTAACCGTCACACTAACCCTAAACATCACCTTAACCCTAAACCTCAACATAACCCTAAACCTAACCCTCACCCTCACCATAGCCCTCACACTAACCCTAACCCTCATCCTCACCCTAAACCTCACACTAACCCTAACACTGATACTCAATCTAAACCTCACCCTCACCCTAACCCTAACCCTAATCCTCACCCTAACTCGCACCCTAACCCTAACCCTCACCTTTACCCTTACTGTCACCCTCACCCTAACCCTCACCCTACCCCTAACAATGATTCTAACCCTCACCCCAAACATAACCCTAACCATCACGCTAACCCTAACCCTCAACCTCACACTCAGCCTCATTCTAAACCTAAGCCTAACCCTAACCCTAACCCTAACCCTCATCCTCACCCTACCCCTCACCCTAACCCTAATCCTAACCCTAACCCTAAAAATAACACTAACCCTAACCCTAACCCTCATTCTAACCCTAACCCTCACCCTAACCCTTACCCTCACCCTAACACTTACCTTACCCTAACAATAACCCTAACCCTAACCCTAACCCTCATTCTAACCCTAACCCTCACCCTAACCCTTACCTTCACCCTAACATTTAACTTACCCTAACAATAACCCTAACCCAAACACTAAGCCTCACACTAACCCTAACCATCACCCTACCCTAACCCCAACGCTAAACCTCACCCAAACCCTAACCCTAACCCTCACCCTCACCCTCACCCTCACCATAATTCTAACCCTAACCTTAACAATAACACTAATCCTAACCCTAAATCTAACCCTAATCCTAATCCTAACCCTAATACCCACCTTCAGCCTCACCCTAACCACAAACTTAACCCTAACCATAACACTAACAATAACCCTAACCCTCACTCTAACCCTATCTCTAACACTAAAAATCAAACTCTAGCCCTCACCATAACCATAATCCTAAAACTAATCCTCTTCTTAACCCTCATCCTAACCCTAACCCTAACCCTCACCCTAAACCTAATCCTATCCATAACCCTAACCCTAAACCTCACCCTAACCCCAAACCTAAAACTAGCCCTAACCCTAACGCTCATCTTAACCCTCACTTGAACCCTAACTGTAACCCTAAACCTCACCCTCACCCTCACCCTAACTCTAACCCTAACCCTAAAGCTAAACCTCACCCTAACCCTAAACCTCACCCTCACCCTCAACGTAACCCTAACTCGAAACTTAACAATCACCCTAAACCTAACCCTAACCCTCACCCTAACCATAAACCTCACCCGAACCCTAACCCCCACCCTAACACTTACCCTCACCCTATCACTAACCCTAACTCTAACACTAACCCTCACAGTAACCCTAACTCTCACCCGAACCCTAAACCTCACCTTAACCCTAACTCTAACCCTCAGCCTCACCCTAGCCGTCACCCTAACCCTAATTCTAACCCTAACCCTCACCCTAACCCTAAACCTCATCCTCAACTTAACCTCACACAAACCCCAACCCTGATCCTCAATCTAACCCTCACCCTCACCCTAACCCTCATCCTAACCCTTATACTAAACCTCACCCTAACCCTAATCCTCTCTCTCACCAGAACCCTAACACCCACCCTAACCCTCACCCTAACCTCCAACCTAACACTAACCCTAACCCTCATCCTAACACTCACCCTAACCCTAATCCTATCCATCACCCTAACCCAAACACTCAAACTCACCCTCACCCTAAGCCTAACCCTAAGCCTAAGCCTAAGCCTAACCCTAACCCTCACCCTCACCCTAGCCCTCACCCTAAACCTAATCCTAAAGGTAAGCCTCATCCTCACCCTCAACCCAACCCTAACCCTAACCATCACCCAAAACCTATTCCTCACCCCAATACTCACCCTCAGCCTAAACCTAAGACTAAGCCTAACCCTAACCATAACCCTCAACCTCAGGCTCGCCCTCACCGCAAACTAAACCCAAACCATAACACTAACAATAACCTGAATTTAAACCGAAACCCAAACCCTAATCCTCACCCCCACCCTCACCCTCAGCCTAACCCTAACCCTAACCCTAACCCTAAACCTAACACTAAACCTCACCCTAATCCTCAGCCTCACCCTCACCCTAACCCAAACACAAATATAAATCCTCACCCTCACCCTAAGCCAAACTATAAGCCTAACCCTAACTCTCAAACTCACCCTCAACCTAACCTTAAACCTAACCCTAAAACTCACCCTAAATCTCACCCTAAACCTAACACTCACCCTCAACCTCAACCTCCCCGCAAACTTTACCCTAACCATAAAAATACCAATAAACCTAACCCTAACCCTAAACTTAACCCTAACCCTCACCCCCACCCTCACCCTCAGCCTAATCATAAGCCTAATCCTAAGCCTAACCCTAAGCCTCACCGTAACCCCAAACCTAACCCTCACCCTAACCCTAAGCTTAACACTAAGCCTCACCTTAAGGCTAACTCTAAACCTAACCCTAACCCTAACCCACACCATAACTCTCACACTTACACTCTACCTCAGCCTAACCCTAAGCCTAAACCTAATCATAACCCTAACCCTCACACTCACCCTCACCCTAACCCTAATCCTATACCTAACACTATCCCTAACCCTAACCCTCACCCTAACCCTAACCCTAACACTAACCCTATACCTAACCCTCACCCTAACCCTCCTCCTAAACCTATCTCTAACCCTAAACCTCAAACTCACCATGACCCTAACCCTAAACCTAACCCTAAACCACACCCTAACCCTAAACCTCAACCTCACCCTAGCCCTCACCCTAACCCCAATCCTAAACCTAACCCTCATTCTAACCCTCACCTTAACCCTAAAACAAACCCTCACCCTAACCTACACCCTCACCCTAACCCTCAGCCTAACACTAAGCCTAACCCTAAACCTAACCCTAACACAAACCCTCACACTCACACTCAAGCTAACCCTAATCCTAAATCTAATCCGATCCCTAACCATAACGTTCACCCAAAACCTCACCCTTAACACTAACCTTAACACCAACCCTAACGCTAACCCTTACATTAACCCGAACTCTAACACTAAACCTCACCCTGACCCTCACCTGAACCCTCACCCTCAACCCCAGCCTAAACCTAAGCCTAACACTAACCCTAACCCTCAAAATCACAATCACCCTCACAAAAACACTTATCCTAATCCCAGGCCTAACCCTAAAACTCACCCTAACCCTAGCCCTCACCCTAACCATAAACCTAACACTAACCCTAACCCTAACCCTCACCCTAACCCTAATTCTAAACCTAAACCTCACCCTCACCTTAACCCTAACCCTAACCTTAACCCTAACCCTATACCTCACCCAAAACATAACCCCAAAACTCACTTTCACCCTAGCCCTCACCCAAACCCTAATCCTAACTCTAACCCTCATCCTAACCCTCAACCTAACCCTAACCATAACCATCACCCCAACCCTAACCCTCAGCCTCAACCTGACGCTCAGCCTAAATTTAACCCTAAACCTAAACCTAAACCTAACCCACACACTCACCCTCACCCTAACCCTAATCCTAATCCTAAACCTAAAAATAACCCTAACCCTAAACCTAACCCTCAAACTAAACATAACCCTCACCCTAACCCAAACCCTCACTCTAACACTTACCCTCACCCTAACAGTAACCCTCACACTAACACTGAAGCTCACAGTAACCATAAACCTCTCCCTAACCTTAACCCTAACCCTAACCTAAACCTCACCCTCACCATAGCCCTCACCTTAACCCTAATTCTAACCCTAATCCTCAACCTCACCCTAAACCTCACACTAACCCTAACCCTAATCCTCAATCTAACCCTCACCCTAACCGTAACCCGAACCCTTAACCTAACGCTCACCCTAACCCTAACCCTCACCCTTATCTTAACCCTCACCCTCAGCCTAACCCTCACGTTTACCCTTACCATCACTCTCACCCTAACCCTCAACCTTAACCTAACCCTAACCAAAGCACTCACCCTAACCCTAACCCTAAACCTCACCCTCACCCTCAGATTTACACTAATCCTATCACTATTCCTAACCCTAAACCTCACCCTCACCCTAGCCATGACCCTAATTCTTACCCTCACACTAATCCTAACCCTAACCCTAAACCTAACTCTCACAATAAACCTAACCCTCACCCTAACCGTAACCCTACCCCTTACCCTAACCCTCACCTTAACCCTACCACTAACCCTCAACCTAACCCTCACCCAAAACCTCACTGTCACCCTAAATCTGACCTTAACCCTAATAACAACCCTAACCCTCACCCTCACCCTAACCCTCACCCTAAACCTCACCCTAATCATAACCCTAACCCTTAGCCTAACCCTCACCCTAACCCTAAGCATAACCCTAACCCTAACCCTTACCCTAACCCTCACCCTAACCCAAATCTTAACCCTAACCCTCATCTTCACCCTAAACCTCATCCTAACACTTACCCTCATCCTCACCCTAAACCTCACACTTAACCGAATCCTCACCGTAACTCTAACCTTAACCGTCACCCTCACCGTCACCCTCACGCTAAGCCTAACCCTAACCCTCTCCCTAACCCTAATGCTAAGGCTAACACTCACACTAACCCTCATGCTATCACTTATCCACACCACAAACCTAACCCTAACCTTAACCCTCACCCTCACCCTAAACCTCACCCTAACCCTAAACCTAATCCTAACCCTCACCCTCACCCTAACCCTAACAATAACACTCACCTAACCCTAACCCTAACCTTCTACCTCACCCGAACCCTCACCCTAACCCTAATGCTCACCCACACCCTAAACCTCAAGCTCACCCTTACCCTAACCCTCAACTAATCCTCACCCTAACCCTAACCATTACCTAACGAAGAGCCTAACCCTCACTCTCACCTTAACCATATCCCTAACCCTAAACCTCACCCTCACCCACACCCTCTACCTCAGCCTATCCCTGACCCTATCCCTAATCTTAACCCTAACCCACACCCTCACCCTAACCCTCACCATAACCCTTAGCCTCACCCTCACTCTCACCCTAACCGTAACCCTCACAATAATCCTAACCCTTACACTAAACCTAAACCTACCCCTCACCCAAAACCTCACCATAAACTTAAGCCTAACCCTAACCCTCACCCTCACGCTAGCCCTCAACCTAATACTAATTCTAACCCTAACCCTCACCCTAACCTTCATCCTCACCCTAAACCTCACACTAACCCTAACCCTAATCCCCAATCTAACCCTAACCCTAACCCTTACCCTAATCCTAACCCTAACCCTAACCATCACCCTCACCATAACAGTAACCCTAACCCTAACAATAACCCAACCCTAACGCTAACACTAACCCTAAACATAAACCTCACCCTAATGCTAACCCTCACCCTAAAACTAAACCTAATACTAACGCTAACTGTCACACTAACCCTAAACATCACCTTAACCCTAAACCTCAACATAACCCTAAACCTAACCCTCACCCTCACCATAGCCCTCACACTAACCCTAACCCTCATCCTCACCCTAAACCTCACACTAACCCTAACACTGATACTCAATCTAATCCTCACCCTCACCCTAACCCTAACCCTAATCCTCACCCTAACTCACACCCTAAACCTAACCCTCACCTTTACCCTTACTGTCACCCTCACCCTAACCCTCACCCTACCCCTAACAATCATTCTAACCCTCACCCTAAACATAACCCTAACCATCACGCTAACCCTAACCCTCAACCTCACACTCAGCCTCATTCTAAACCTAAGCCTAAACCTAACCCTAACTCTAACCCTCATCCTCACCCTATCCCTCACCCTAACCCTAATCCTAACCCTAACCCTAAAAATAACACTAACCCTAACCCTAACCCTCATTCTAACCCTAACCCTCACCCTAACCCTTACCCTCACCCTAACACTTACCTTACCCTAACAATAACCCAACCCTAACCCTAACCCTCATTCTAACCCTAACCCTCACCCTAACCCTTACCCTCACCCTAACACTTACCTTACCCTAATAATAACCCTAACCCAAACACTAACCCTCACACTAACCCTAACCATCACCCTACCCTAACCCTAACCCTAAACCTCATCCTAACCCTAACCCTAATCATCACCCTCACCCTCACCCTCACCATAACTCTAACCCTAACCTTAACAATAACACTAATCCTAACCCTAAATCTAACCCTAATCCTAATCCTAACCCTAATACCCACCTTCAGCCTCACCCTAACAACAAACTTAACCCTAACCATAACACTAACAATAACCCTAACCCTCTCCCTAACCCTAACATTAACCCTCACCTTAACCCTTACCCTAACCCTAATCCTAACGCTATACCTCATCCTAACCCTCACCCTAACCCTAACCCTAAACCTCAACCTAAACCTAACCCTCACCCCCACACTCCGCCTAACCCTAAACCTAACCCTAACACTAACCCTCACACTCACACTCAAGCTAACCCTAATCATAAATCTAACCCGCTCCCTAAACATAACCCTCACCCTAAACCTCACCCTAACCCTAATCCTAACACCAATACTAACACTAACCCTCACAATAACCCTAACTCTAACCCTAAACCTTACCCTCACCCTCACTTTAATCCTGACCATCAACCTCAGCCTAAACCTAAGCCTGACCCTAACCCTAACCCTCACACTCACACTCACCCTCACCCTAACACTAATCCTAATCCCAGCCCTAACCCTAACCATCACCCTAACCCTAACCCTCACAATAATCCTAAACCTAACACTAACCCTAACCCTAACCCTCACCCTAACCGTAACTCTAAACCTAAACCTCACCCTCAACTTAACCCTAAGCCTAAGCCTAACCCTAACCCTAAACCTCACCCTAAACATAACCCTAAACCTCACCTTCACCCTAGCCCTCACCCAAACCCTAATCCTAACTCTAACCCTCATCCTAACCCTCACCCTAACCCTAACCCTAACCATCACCCTAACCCTAGCCCTCAGCCTCAACCTCACCCTCAGCCTAACCTTAAGCCTAAACCTAAACCTAAACCTAACCCAAACTCACCCTCACCTAACCCTAATCCTAATCCTAATCCTAACCCTAACAATAACCCTAACCCTAAAGCTAACCCTCACCTTAAATATAACCCTCAACCTAACCCAAACCCTCACCCTAACACTTACCCTGACCCTAACACTAAACCTAACCATCACCCTAATGTTCACACTAACCCTAACCCTCACAGTAACCCTAAACCTCATCCTAACCTTAACCCTAACCCTAACTTAAACCTCACCCTCATCCTAGACCTCACCCTAACCCTAATTCTAACCCTAACACTCACCCTCAACCTCACCCTAAACCTCACACTAACCCTAACCCTAATCCTCAAACTTACCCTCACCCTAACTGTAACCCGAACCCTTAACCTAACCCTCACCCTAACCCTAACCCTCACCCTTATCTTAACCCTCACCCTCAGCCTAACCCTCACCTTTACCCTTACCATCACTCTCACCCTAACCCTCAACCTTACCCTAACCCTCAGCCAAGCACTCACCCTAACCCTAACCCTAAACCTCACCCTCACCCTCAGATTTACACTAATCTTATCACTATTCCTAACCCTAAACCTCACCCTCACCCTAACAGTCAGCTAATCCTTACCCTCACACTAATCCTAACCCTAACCCTAACTCTCACACTAAACCTAACCCTCACCCTAACCGTAACCCTACACCTTACCCTAAACTTTATCTTAACCCTAACTCTAACCCTCACCCTAACCCTCACCCAAAACCTCACCGTCACCGTAAATCTGACCCTAACCCTAATAACAACCCTAACCCTCACCCGAACCCTAACCCTCACCCTAATCATAACCCTAACCCTCAGCCTAACTCTCACCCTAACCCAAACCTTAACCCTAAGCCTCACCCTCACCCTAACACTCATCCTAACACTTAACCTCATCCTCACCCTAAACCTCACACTTAACCGAATCCTCACCGTAACTCTAAACCTAACCGTCACCCTCACTGTCACCCTCACGCTAAGCCTAACCCTAACCCTCACCCTAACCCTAAAACTCACCCTAATCCTCACCATAAATCTAATGCTAAGTCTAACACTCACCCTAACCCTCATGCTATCACTTATCCACAGAACAAACCTAACCCTAACCTTAACCCTCACCCTCACCCTAACCCTAATTCTAACCCTAACCCTCATCCTAACCCTCACCCTAATCCTAAGGTTAACCATCACCCTAAGCCTAATCCTCACACCCACCCTCACCCTCAGACTAACCCTAAGCCTAAACCTAATCCTAACCCTAACCCTCACACTCACCCTCACCCTAAACCTAATCCTAACCCAAAACCTAACCCTAACCCTAAACCTCAACCTTACCCTCACCCTAAACCTAACGTTAACCCTAACACTAACCCTAACCCTAACACTCAGCCTTACCCTCCCCCTCAACTTAATTCTAACCCTAAACCTCTCCCTCACCCTATCCCTAATCCTAACCCTAACTCTAAACCTCACCCTAACCCTAACACTAACCCTCCCCCTCCCCCTCACCCAAACCGTATGTCTAAACCTAACCCTAACATTAACACTAATCCTAACCCTAAAACTAACCCTAACCCTAAGCCTAACCCTAATGCTAACACTCACCCTCACCCTAATCCTAATCCTAACCCTAACACTCAAACTAACCCTAACCCTCACCCTCACTGTAACCCTAACCCTCATCCAAAAGCTCACCCTAACTCTAACCCTAACCCTAAAACTCACCCTAACACTAACCCTAACCCTCACCTTCAACCTAGCCCTCACCCTAACCCTAAGCATAACCCTAATCCTCATCCTAACCCTCACCCTAACCCTAACTCTAACCCTAAAACTCACCCTAAACCTAACCCTAACTAAAACCCTAACCCTAACCCTAAACCTCACCGTAAACCTAACCCTCACCCTCACCCTCACTGTAACCCTAACCCTAAACCTAACAATAACCCTAAACCTAACCCTAACTCTCACCCTAAACATAACACTCACCCTAACCCTAACCCTCACCCTAACACTTACCCTTAACCTTACCCTAACCCTAACTCTAACACTAACCCTCACAGTAACCCTAACTCTCACCCTAATCCTAAACCTCACCCTAACCCTAACCCTAACCCTAACCCTCACCCAAACCGTAGCCCTCACTCTCACCCTAATTCTAACCATAACCCTCACCCTAACCCTAACCATCATCCTCACCATAAACATCACCCTAACCCTAACCCTAATCCTCAATCTAACCCTGACCCTCACCCTCACCCTAACCCTTATGCTAACCCTCACATTAATCCTTACCCTCACCCTTAACGGAACACTCACCCTCAGCCTAAACCTCACCTTTAATGTTACCGTCATGCTCACCCTAACCCTCACCCTAACCCTTACACTCATCCTAACACTCACCCTAACCCTAACCCTATCCATCACCCTAACCCTATCACTCACACTCACCCTCACCCTCAGCCTAAAACTATGCCTAAGCTGAACCCTAAACCTAACCCTCACCCTCACCGAAGCCCTCACCCTAAAACTTATCCTGACCCCAAACCTCATCCTAACCCTCACCCTAACCCTAACCTTAACCATCACCCAAAACCTATTCCTATCCCACACCCTCATCCTCACCCTACCCCTAATCCTAATCCTAACCCTAACAATAACCCTAACACTAAACCTAACCCTCAACCGAAACATAACCCTCACCCTAAACCAAAACCTCACCCTAACACTTACCCTCAACCTAATACTAACCCTAACTCTAACACTAACCCTCACACTAACCCTAACCCTCACAGTAACCCTAAAACTCACCCTAACCTTAACCCTAACCCTAACCTAAACCTCACCCTCATCTTAGTCCTCACCCTCACCCTATTTCTAACCCTAACCCTAAACCTAACGGTAACCCTCAATCTCACCCTAAACCTAACACTAACCCTAATCCTAATCCTCAATCTAACCCTCACCCTAACTGTAACCCGAACCCTTATCCTAACCCTCATCCTAACCCTTACCCTCACCCTTATCTTAAACCTCACCCTCAGCCTAACCCTCACCTTTACCCTTATCATCACTCTCACCCTAACCGTCAACCTTACCCTAACCCTCACCCAAGCACTCACCCTAACCCTAACCCTAAACCTCACCCTCACCCTCAGATTTACACTAATCCTATCACTATTACTAACCCTAAACCTCACCCTCACCCTAACAGTTACCTAATTCTTACTCTCAAACTAATCCTAACCCTAACCCTAACTCTCACAATAAACCTAACCCTCACCCTAACCGTAACCCTACCCCTTACCCTAAACCTCACCTTAACCCTAACTCTACCCCTCAACCTAACCCTCACCTAAAACCTCACCGTCACCCTAAATCTGACCCTAACCCTTATAACAACCCTAACCCTAACCCTCACCCTAACATTCACCCTAAACATAACCCTAAACCTCAGCCTAACCCAAACCTTAACCCTAACCCTCCCCCTCCCCCTAACCCTCATCCTAACACTTAACCTCATCCTCACCTGAAACCTCATACTTAACCAAATCCTCACCGTAACTCTAACCCTAACCGTCACCCTCACGTTAAGCCTAACCCTAACCCTCACCCTAACCCTAAAACTCACCCTAATCCTCACCCTCACCCTCACCCTAACCGTAATGCTAAGTCTAACATTCACCCTAACCCTCATGCTATCACTTATCCACACCACAAACCTAACCCTAACCTTAACCCTCACCCTCACCCTAAACCTCACCCTATCCCTAAACCTAATCCTAACCCTCACCCTAATCCTAACCCTAACACTAACCCTCACCTAACCCTAAACCTAACCTTCTACCTCACCCTAACCCTCACCATCACCCAAACCTTCACCCCAATCCTAACGCTCACCCACACCCTAAACCTCAAGCTCACCCTTACCATAACCCTCAACTAATCCTCACCCTAACCCTAACCATTACCTAACCAAGACCCTCACCCTCACCCTCACCTTCACCCTAACCCTCACCCTCACCCTAGACCTCACCCTAACCATAACCCTAAACCTCACCCTCACCCTCACCCTCAACCTCAGCCTATCCCTAACCCTATTCCTAATCCTAACCCTAACCCTCATCCTCACCCTAACCCTCACCATAACCCTTAACCTCACCCTCACTCTCACCCTAACCGTAACTCTCACACTAAAATTAACCCTCACCCTAAACCTAAACCTACCCCTCACCCTAAACCTCACCATAAACTTAACGCTAAACCTAACCCTCACCCTCACGCTAGCCCTCACCCTAACCCTAATTCTAACCCTAACCCCCAACCTAACCCACATCCTCCCCCTAAACCTCACACTAACCCTAACCCTAATCCCCAATCTAACCCTAACCCTAACACTTACACTAAACCTCACCCTAACCCTAACCCTCACCCTTATCCTAATTCTCACCCTTAGCCTAACCCTCAACTTTACTCTTACCATCACGCTCATCGTAACCCTCACCCTAACCCGAACACTCATCCTAACCCTCACCCTAACCCTAACCCTATCCATCACCATGACCCTAACCCTCACCATCACCATCATCCTCAGACTAAACCTATGCCTAAGCCTAACCCTAACCTCAACCCTCCCCTCACCATAGCCCTCACCCTAACCCTAATCCTAACCCTAACCCTCATCCTAACCCTCACCCTAACCCTAAGGTTAACCATCACCCTAAGCGTAATCCTCACACCCACCCTCACCTCAGCCAAAACCTAAGCCTAAGCCTAATCCTAACCCTAACCCTAACACTAACCCTAACCCTAACCCTCACCCTTAACCTCCCCCTCAACCTAAGTCTAACCCTAAACCTCAACCTCACCCTATCCCTAATCCTAACCCTAACCATAAACCTCATCCTAACCCTAACACTAACCCTCAACCTCACCCTCACCCAAATCGTAAGTCTAACCCTAACCCTAACATTACCACTAATCCTAACCCTAAAACTAACCCTTACCCTAACCCAAAACTTCACTCTCAGCCTCACCCTCACTGCAAAGGTAACCCTAACCATTACATTTACAATAACCCTAACCCTAATCCTAACCATCACCCTCACGCTAACCATAATCCTAACCCTAACCCTCGCCCTAACCTTAACCCACACTCTCACTGAAACCCTAAATCTCACCCTAACCTAACCTTAACCCTCACCCTAACCCTTTACCTCACCCTAATCCTAACACTAAGCCTGACCTAAACCTCCCCCTAAACCTCCCCCTCACCCTAACCCTAACACAAACCCTAACCCTCAAACTAACACTCAACCTAACCCTAAACCTAACCCTAACCCTAAAACTCACATTAACCCTAACCCTCACCCTAACCCAAACCCTACCACTCACTCTAACCCTTAAGCTAACTCTAACCCTCACCCTCACCAGAACCCTAAACCTAACCCTAACCATAAACCTCACCTTAAGGCTAATTCTAACCCTAACCCTAACCCTACCCGGCAACCTAACACTAATCCTCACCTTCATCCTCACCCTCAGCCTAACCCTAAGCCTAAGCCTAACCCTAACCCTAACCCTCACACTCACCCTCACCCTAACCATAAACCTAAAACTAACCCAAGCCCTAACCCTTAACCTCAACCTAACCCTCACCCTAACCCTAACACTAACACTAATCCTAACCCTAACAATCACCCTAAAACTCAACCTAACCCTAACCCTCACCCTCACCCTAACCCTTACCATAACCCTTAGCCTCACCCTCAATCTCACCCTAACTGTAACCCTCACAGTAATCCTAACCCTCACACTAAACCTAAACCTACCCCTCACCCTAAACCTCACCATAAACTTAACCCTAACCCTAACCCTCACCCTCACGCTAGCCCTCAACCTAATCCTAATTCTAACCCTAACCCTCACCCTAAACCTCATCCTCACCCTAAACCTCACACTAACCCTAACCCTAATCCCCAATCTAACCCTAACCTAACCCTTACCCTAACCCTAACCCTGACCCTCACCCTCACCCTCACCCAAATCGTAAGTCTAACCCTAACCCTAACATAATCTCTAATCCTAACCCTAAATCTAACCCTTACCCTAACCCTAAACTTCACTCTCAGCCTCACCCTCACTGGAAACGTAACCCTAACCATAACATTTAAAATAACCCTAACCCTAATCCTAACAATCACCCTCACCCTAACCATAACCCTAACCCTAACCCTCGCCCTAGCCTTAACCCTCACTCTCACTGAAACCCTAACCTTCATCTTAACCCTCACCCTAACCTAACCTTAACCCTCACCCTAACCCTTAACCTCACCCTAATCCTAACACTAAGCCTAACCTAAACCTCCCTCTCCCCCTAAAGCTAACACAAACCCTAACACAAACCCTAACCCTCAAACTAACCCTCAACCTAACCCTAACCCTAAACCTAACCCTAAATCTCACATTAACCGTAACACTCACCCTAACCCTAAACTTACCCCTCACCCTAACCCTCAAGCTACCTCTAACTCTCACCCTCACCAGAACCTTAAACCTAACACTAACCCTAAACCTCACCTTAAGGCTAATTCTAACCCTAACCCTAACCCTAACCAGCACCCTAACCCTAATCCTCACCTTCACCCTCACCCTCAGCCTAACCCTAAGACTAAAAGCTAACCCTAACCCTAACCCTCACACTCACCCTCACACTAACCATAATCCTAAACCTAACCCTATCCCTAATCCTTACCCTCAACCTAACCCTCACCCTAAACCTAACCCTAACACTAACTCTAACCCTAACCCTCACCCTAACCCTCCCCCTAACCCTATATCTCACACTAAATCTCACCCTCACCCAAATCCTTACCCTAACCCTAACCCTAAACCCCACCCTAACCCTAACCCTAACCCTGACCCGCACCCTCACCCTCACCGGAAATCTAACCCTAACCCTAACAATATAACTAAACCTAAACAAAACCATCACCCTAACCCTAATCCTCACCCCCACCCTCACCCTCAGCCTAACCCGAAGCCTAAGCCTAACCCTCAAACTAACCCTCACACTCACCCTCACCCTAAACCTAATCCTAAACCTAACCCTATCCCTAAACCTCAACCTAACCCTCACAATCACACTAACCCTAACCCTAAACCTCAACCTAACAGTCCCCCTAACCATAACTCTAACCCTAATCCTAAGCCTAAACCTAACCCTAACCGTCACCATAACCCTAACCCTGACCCTCAACCTAAACCTAACCCTAAACCTAACCCTAAACCAAACCCTAATCCTCAGCCTCACCCTCACCCTAATCCAAACCCTAACCTTAACCCTCACCCTAACCCTAAGCTTAATACTAAACCTAACCCTAACCCTCACATTCAACCTCAACCTAATCTTAATCCTAAATCTAACCCCATCCCTAACCCTAACCCTCAACCTAACCCTCACCCTAACCCTAACCCTAACCCTAATCCTAACCCTAAACCTCATCTTAACCCTCACCCTCAACCTCATGCTCGGCCTAAGCCTAAGCCTAAGCCTAAGCCTAACCCTAACCCTCACCCTAACCCTAAAATTTACACTAACACTAACTCTAAACCTAAACCTCACTCTCACCCTAACCCTAATTCTAACCCTAACCCTAACCCTAAACCTCATCCTAACCGTAACCCTAAACCTCATTCTAACCCTCACTGTAACCGTAACCTTAATCCTAACCCTAACAATAACCCTAACCCTAACCCTAACCCTCACCCTAACTATAACCCTCAACTTAAACCAAGCCCTCACCCTAACACTTACCCTCACCCTAATACTAACTCTAACCCTAACACTAACACTCACACTAACCCTAACAGTAACCCTAAACCTTAACCTCAACCTAACCCTCACCCTCACCCTAACCCTAACACTGACCCTAACCCTAGCCCTCCCCCTAACCCTCCCCCTAACCCTATATCTAACCCTAAACCTCACTTTCACCCTAACCCTCACCCTCACCCTAGCCCTCACCCTAACCCTAATTCTAACCCTCATCCTCACCCTAACCCAGACCCTCATACTCACCCTAAAACAAAACACTAACCCTAACCCTAATTCTCAATCTAACCCTCACCCTAAGCTTAACCCTAACCCTTACCTAACCCTAAACCTAAACCTAACCCTCAACCTTATCTTAACCATAACCCTCAGTGTAAACTTCACTTGTACCCTTACCATCATCCTCACCCTAACCCTAAACCTCATCCTAACCCTCACTCTATCCTTAAACTTAACCATCACCCTAACCCTAACCCTCACACAAAACCTCACGCGTAGCCTAACCCTAAGCCTATGCCTAAGCCTTAATCTAACCCTCATCCTAACCCTAGCCCTCAACCTAAACCTAATCCTAACCATCACCATAACCCTAATACTGACCCCCACCCTCAGCCTAACCCTAAGCCTAAGCCTAACCCTAACCCTAACTCTCACAGTCACCCTCACCCTAAACCTAAACCTAACCCTAACCCTAAACCTCAACCTAACCTTCACCCTAACCATAACCCTATCACTAACACTACCCCTAACCCTCTATCTAACCTTCCCCCTAACCCTACATCTAACCTTAAACCTCAACCTCACCCTAACACTAATCCTAACCCTAACCCTAAACCTAACTCTCATCCCCACCCTCACCCTCACTCTCACAGTAAATCTAACCCTAACCCTAACAATAACACTAATCCTAACAGTAAACCTAACTCTAACCCTAACAGTAATCCGAAGCTCACCATCACCCTAACGCTAATTCTAACCCTAAGCCCCACCGTAACACTAACCCCCATGTCACCATAACCCTAACCCTCATCCTAACCCTCACGCTTTCCCTAACCCTAACCCTAAACCTCACACTAACAGTAACTCTAATACTCACCTTCACCCTAGTTCTCACCCTAACACTAATCCTAACCCTAATCCTCATTCTAACCCTCACCCTAACCCTAACACTAACCCTCACCATAACCCTAAACCTAACCCTCAACCTAACCTTAACACTCACCCTAACCCTAACCCTAAACCTCACCCTAACCCTAGCTCTCACCCTCACCCTCACCCTCAGCCTAAACCTAAGCCTAATCCTAAATCTAACCCTAACACACACACTCACCCTCACCCTAACCCTAATCCTAAACCTAACCCTAACCCTAAACCTCCCCCTACCTCTCACCCTAAACCTAACTCTAAACCAAACCCTAAACCTCACCCTAACCCTAACCATAACCCTCACACTAACCCAAACCCTCACCCTAACACTTACCATGACCCTAACACTAAACCTAACCCTAACACTAAACCTCACACTAACTCTAAACCTAACCCTCACCCGCAACCTCAACCTCATTGGAACTCTAACCCTATCTCTAACAATAACACTAATCCTAACCCTAACCGTCACCCTAACCCTAATCCTCAACCCCACCCTCACCTTCATCCTAACCCTAAGCCTAAGCCTAACCCTCACACTATCCCTTACACTCACCCTCACCCTAACCTAATCCTAACCCTAAACCTATCTCTAAACCTCATCCTAACCCTCACGCTCACCAGAACCCTAACACTCACCCGAACCCTCCCGCAACCCTAACTCTAACCCTAAAACTCACCCTCACCCTAACCCTAAACCTAACCTTAAACCTCACCCTAAACCTCACCCTAACCCTAAACACTCACCCTCACCCTCAACCTCACAGTAACTCTAACCCTAACAATAAAACTAACACTAACCCTAACCCTAACCATAACCATAACCCTCAACCTCAGCCTCACCCTCACCGCAAACTTAACCCTAACCATGACGCTAACAATAACCCTAAACCTAACCCTAACCCTAATCCTCACCCCCACCCTCACCCTCAGCCTAACCCTAAGCCTAAGCCTAACCCTAACCCTAACCCTCACCATAACCCTAACCCTAACCCTAAACCTAAACCTAAATCTAACCCTAAACCAAACCCTAATCCTCAGCCTCACCCTCACCATAACACAAACCCTAATCTTAACCCTCATCCTAACCCTAATCCTAATCCTAACTCTAACCCTAAACCTCACACTCAACCTCACGCTAACCTTAATACTAAACCTAACTCTCACCCTAACCCTAAACCTCAACCTAACCCTCAACCTAGCCCTAACCCTAAACCTAATCCTAACCCTAAACCTCATCCTAACCCTCACCCTCAACCTCATGCTCGGCCTAAGCCTAAGCCTAAGCCTAAGCCTAACCCTAACCCTCACCCTAAGCCTAAAACTAACACAAAGCCTAACTCTAAACTTAAACCTCACTCTCACCCTAACCCTAATTCTAACCCTAACATAACCCTAAACCTCATCCTTACCCTAACCCTAACCCTCACTCTCTCCTCACTGTAACCGTAACTCTAACCCTAACCCTAACAATAACCCTAAACCTAACCCTAACCCTCACCCTAACCATAATCTCACCCTATCCCAAACCCTCAACCTAACACTTATGCTAACCATAACACTAACCCTAACCCTAACACTAACCCTCACACTAACACTAACCCTAACCCTAACACTTAACCTCAACCTAACCCTCACCCTTACCCTAAGCCTAATACTAACCCTAAACATAACCCTCACCCTAACCTTTCCCCTAACCCTACATCTAACACTAAACCTCACCGTAAACCTCACCCTAACCCTAATCCTCACCCTTACACTCAACCTCACCGTAACTTTAACCCTAACCCTAACAATAACATTAACCCTAACCCTAACCATAACCCTCACCCGCAGCCTCACCCTCACCCCAAACTTAACCCTAACCATAACACTAACAATAACCTAAACCAAACCCTAACCCTAACCCTAATCCTCACCCTCAGCCTAACCCTAAGCCTAACCCTATCCCTAAACATAACCCTCAACATAACCCTAACCCTAACCCTAACCCTAAGTCTAAACCTAACCCTAACCCTAAACCTAAACTTAATCCTAAACCTAACCCTAATCCTCAGCCTCCCCCTCCCCCTAACACTAATCCTCACCCTAACCCTAAGCCTAATCCTAACCCTAGCCCTAACGCTCACACTCACCCTCACCCTAAACCTAATCCTAAACCTAACCCTATCCCTAACACTAAACCTCATCCTAACACTCAACATAGCCCTCACCCTAACCCTAAACCTAAACCTCATCCTCACCCTAGCCCTCACCCTAACCCTAAATCTATCCCTCACCCTCACCCTCACCCTAACCCTCATCCTCACCCTAAAAATCACACTAAACCTAAACCGAATCCTCAATCTAACCCTCACCCTAACCCTAACACTAACCCTTAACCTAACACGAAAAATAACCCTAAAACTCACCCTTATCATAACACTTACCCTCAGCCAAAGCCTCTCCTTTACCCTTACCATCATAATCACCCTAACCCACACCCTAGCCCTAAACCTCATACTAAGCCTCACCCTAACCGGAACCCTCACCCTAGCCCTCACCCTAACCCTAATCCTAACCCTAACCCTCATTCTAACCCTCACCGCAACCCTAACCCTAAACATCACCTAACCCTAATCCTCACCCCCACCCTCACCCTCAGCCTAACCATAAGTCTAAGCCTAACCCTAACCCTAAACCTCACACTAACCCTCACCTAACCCTAATCATAACACTAACCCTAACCCTAACCCAAAACCTCAACGTAACCATCAACCTAACCTTAACCCTAACACTAAACCTAACCCTAACCTCGAACTAACACTCCCCCTAACCCTAAATCTAACACTAAACCTCACCCTCACCCTAAACCTAATCCTAACCCTAACCATAAACCTCAACCTAACCCTAAACCTAACATTCACCCTAACCCTCACCCTCACCCTTACCATAAATCTAACCCTAACCCTAACTATAACACTAATCCTAACCCTAAACCTAAGCCTAACCCTAATCCTAACACTCAACCTCACCCTAACCCTAATCCTAACCCTAACCCTCAACCTAACCCTAACCCTCACACTCACAGTAATCCTAACCCTCATTCAAACCCTCACCCTAACCCTAACCCAAACCCTAAACCTCACCATAACACTAACTCTAACCCTCAACCTCACCCTAGACCTCACCCTAACCCTAATCCTACCCCTAAAACTCATCCTAACCCTAACCCTAACCATCACACTATCTCTAAACCTAACCCTCAACCTAACCCTAACCCTCACCCTAACCCTAAACTTAACCCGAACCCCAACTCTCACCCAAACCCTAACCCTAACCCTCACCCTAACCGTAACCCTCACCCTCACCCTCACCGTCAGCCTAATGTTCACCCTAACCCTAACCCTAACACTCACCCTAAACCTAACCCTCACCCTCAGCCTAACCCCAAGCCGAAGCCTAACCCTAAGCCTAACCCTCACACTCACCCTAACACTCACACTCACCCTAAACCTCACCCAAACCCTAAATCTAACACTAACCCTAACCCTAACCCTCACCTTCAGCCTCACCCGAGACCTAACTCTAATCCTAAAACTAACTCTCACCCTAACCCTAACCCTAACCATAACCTCACTCTAACCCTAAATCTCACCATCACCCTAATCCTAACCCTAACCCTCATCCTAACCCTCATCCTAACACTAACCCTAATCCTCACCCTCACCCCCAACATCACCCTTAGCCTAACCCTAACCCTAACCCTAACCATTGCGGTAACTCTTAGCATAACCCTAAACCTAACCCTAAATCTAACCCTAAACCAAACCCTAATCCTCAGCCTCACCCTCACCATAACACAAAACCTAAACTTAACCCTCACCCTAACCCTAAGCCTAATCCTAACCCTAAACCTAACCATTACACTAAACCTCACCCTAAACTTAATCCTAAACCTGAATCGATCCCTAACCCTAACCCTCAATTTAACCCTCACCCTAGCCCTAACGCTATCCCTAATCCTAACCCTAAACCTCATCCTAATCCTCACCCTCAAACTTATGCTCAGCCTAAGCCTAAGCCAAAGCCTAAGCCTTACCCTAACCCTCACCCTAAACCGAAAACTAACACTAAGCCTAACTGTAAACATAAACCTCAGTCTCACCCTAACCCTAATTCTAACAATAACATAACACTAAACCTCATCCTAACACTAACCCTAACCCTCACTCTCACCCTCACTGTAACCATAACGCCAACCTTAAACCTAACAATAACCCTAACCCTCACCCTAACCATAACACTCACCCTAACCCAAACGCTCAACCTAACACTTACACTAACCCTAACACTAACCCTAACCCTAACACTAACCCTTACATTATCCCTAACCCTTAACCTCAACCTAACCCTCACCCTCACCCTAAGCCTAACATTAACCCTAATCCTAACCCCCCTAACCCTCCCCCTAACCCTATATCAAACCCTAAACCTCACCCTCACCCTAACCCTAACCCTAAACCTCACTCTAAACCTCACCCTAACCCTGACCTCACCCTCACCCTCAACCTCACCGTAACTCTAACCCTAACCCTAACCCTAACAATAACATTAACCCAAACACTAACCCTAACCATAACCCTTACTGCAGAATTAACCCTAACCATAACATTAACAATAACCTAAACCAAACCCTAACCTTAACCCTAATCCTCACCCCCACCCTCACCGTCAGCCTAACCCTAAGCCTAACCCTATCCCTAACCCCAACCCTCACCATAACCCTAACCCAAAACCTACCCTGAGTCCTCAGCCTAACCCTAAGCCTAATCCTAACCCTAACCCTAAGCCTAATCCTAACAGTAACCCTAAACCTAATCCTAAACCTAACCTTATCCCTAACATTAAACCTCACCCTAACACTCACCCTAGCTCTCAACCTAACCCAAAACCTAAACCTCATCCTTACCCTAGCCCTCGCCCTAACCCTAATTCTATCCCTCACCCTCACCCTAACCCTAACCCTCATCCTCACCCTAAACCTCACACTAACCCTAAACTGAATCCTCAATCTAACCCTCACCGCAACCCTAACACTAACCCTTACCCTAACCCTAAACCTAACCCTAACCCTCACCCTTATCTTAACACTCACCCTCAGCCAAAACCTCTCCTTTACCCTTACCACCATAATCACCCTAACCCAAACCCTAACCCTAAACCTCATACAAACCCTCACCCTAACCGTAAACCTAACCATCACCCTAACCGAAACCCTCAACCTCAACCTCAAGCTCAGCCTAACCCTAAGCCTAAGCCTTACCCTAATCCTCACCCTCACCAGAGCCCTCACCCTAACCTTAATCCTAACCCTAACCCTCATTCTAACCCTCAACTTAACCCTAACCCTAACAATCACCGTAACCCTAATCCTCACCCCCGCCCTCACCCTCAGCCTAACCCTAAGCCTAAGCCTAACCCTAACCCTAACCCTACCCAAAACCTCAACATAACCATCAACCTACCCTTAACCCTAATACTAACCCTAACCCTAAACCTCGAACTAACATCACTCTCACCCGAGCCCTCACCCTAACCTTAATGCAAACCCTAACCCTCATTCTAACCCTCAACCTAACGCTAACACTAACCATCACTGTAACCCTAATCCTGACCCCCACCGTCACCCTCACCCTAACCCTAATCCTAACCCTAAACCTAACCCTAACCCTAAACCTCAACCCTACCCTCAGCCTAAACCTAACACTCACCCTTACCCTCACCCTCAACCTAACTCTAGTCCTAAACCTCTCCCTCACCCTATCCCTAATCCTAACCCTAACTCTAAATCTCACCCTAACCCTAACCCTAACCCTCACCCTCACCCTCACCCTCTCCCAAACCGTAAATCTAACCCTAACCCTAATATTAACACTAATCCTAAACCTAAAACTAACCCTTCCCCTAACCCTAACCTTCACCCTCACTGCAAATGTAACCCTAAACATAACATTTACAATAACCCTAACCCTAATCCTAACCATCACCTTCACCCTAACCTTAATCCTAACCCTAACCCTCACCCTAACTTTAACCCTCACCCACACTGAAACCCTAAACCTCAACTTAACCCTCACCCTCAAACTCACTCTCACCCTCAACGTAACTCTAACCCTAACCCAAACAATAACACTAATCCTAACCCTAAACCTAACCCTAACCCTAAGCCTAACCCTAATGCTAACACTCACTCTCACCCTAATCCTAATCCTAACCCTAACACTCAAACTAACCCTAACCCTCACCCTCACTGAAACCCTAACCCTCGTTCAAAAGCTCACCCTAACCCTTACCCTAACCCTAAAACTCACCCTAACACAAACCCTAACCCTAACCGCCACCCTAGCCCTCACCCTAACCCTAATCATAACCCTAATCCTCATCCTAACCCTCACCCTAACCCTAACTCTAACCCTAAAATTCACCCTCACCCTAACCCTAAAACCCTAACCCTAACCCTAAACCTCACCCTAACCCTAACCCTCACCCTCACCCTCACTGTAACACTAACCCTAAACCTAACAATAACCCTAAACATAACCCTAACCCTCACACTAAACATAACACTCACCCTAACACTAACTCTCAACCTAACACTTACCCCAACCCTTACCCTAACCCTAACTCAAACACTAACCCTCACAGTAACCCTAACTCTCACCCTAACCCGAAACCTCACACTCACCCTAACCCTAACCCTAAACCTCACCCTCACCCTAGCACTCACTCTAATCCTAATTGTAACCATAACCCTCACCCTAACTCTCAACTTCATCCTCAGCCTAAACCTCACACTAACCCTAACCCTAATCCTCAATCTAACTCTCACCCTCACCCTAACCCTCACCCTAAACCTGATGCTAACCCTCACCCTAATCCTAGCACTCACCCTTAGGGGAACACTCACCCTCCGCCTAAACCTCACCTTTACTGTTACCGTCATGCTCACCCTAACCCTCACCCTAACCCTAACACTCATCCTAACACTTGCCCTAAACCTAACACTATCCATCAGCCTAACCCTATCACTCACCCTCACCCTCACCCTCACCCTAGCCCTCACACTAAAACTTATCCTAACCCTAACCCTCATCCTAACTCTCACCCTAACCCTAACCGTAACCATCACCCAAAACCTATTCCTCACCCCCACACCCTCATCCTCAGCCTAACCCTAAGCCTAAGCCTAAGCCTAAGCCTAACCCTCACCCTCACCCTAGCCCTCATGCAAAACCTAATCCTAACCCTAACCCTCATCCTAACACTCACCCTAACCCTAACCCTAACAATCACCCAAACCCTATTCCTCACCCCCACCCTCACCCTCAGCCTAACCCTAAGACTAAGACTAACCCTAACCCTAACCCTCACCCTCACCCTAGCCCACACCCAAACATTAGTCCTAAACCTAACCCGAACCCTAATCCTCACCTTAAACCTAACCCTAACCTTAACCCTCACCATAGCCCTCACCGTAACCTTAATCCTAAACCTAACCCTCACCCTAACCCTAACCCTAACCCTCACCCTAACCCTAACCATCACCCTCACCCTCAGCCTAACCCTAAACCTACCCTAACACTAATCCTCACACTCACACTCACGCTAAACTTAATCCTAAATCTAACCCGATCCCTAAACATAATGCTCACCCTAACCTTCACCCTAAACCTAACCCTAACACCAATCCTAACACTAACCCTCATACTAACCCTAACTCTAATCCTAAACCTCACCCTCACCCTCATCTTAACCCTCACCCTCAACCTCAGCCTAAACCTAAGCCTAAACCTAACCCTAACCCGAACCCTCACACTCACACTCACCTTCACCATAACACTAATCCTACTCCCAGCCCTAACCCTAACCCTCACCCTAACCCTAACCCTCACCCTAAACCTAAACCCAACATTAACCCTAAGCCTAACCCTCACCCTAACCCAATCTCTAAACCTAAACCTCAGCCTCACCTTAACCCTAACCCTAACCCTAAAACTAAACCTCACCCTAAACATAACCCTAAACCTCACCTTCACCCTAGCCCTCACCCAAACACTAATCCTACCTCTAACACTCATCCTAACCCTCACCCAAGCCCTCACCCTAACCCTAACCCTAAACCTCACCCTCACCCGCAGCTTTACATTAATCCTATCACTATTCCTAATGCTAAACCTCACCCTCACCCTAACAGTCACCTAATTCTTACCCTCACACTAATCCTAACTCTAACCCTAACCCAAACTCTCACAATAAACCTAACCCTCACTCTAACCGTAACTCTACCCCTTACCCTAACCCTCGTCTTAACCATAACTCTAACCCTCACCCTAATCCTCACCCAAAAGCTCACCGTAACCCTAAATCTGACCCTAACACTAATAACAACCCTAACCCTCACCCTCACCCTAACCCTCACCCTAATCATAACCCTAACACACAGCCTAACCCTCACCCTAACCCTAAGCATAACCCTAACCCTAACCCTCACCCTAACCCTCACCCTAACCCAAACCTTAACCCTTACCCTCACCCTCACCCTAACCCTCATCCTAACCCTTAACCTCATCCTCACCCTAAATCTCACACTTAACCGAATCCTCACCGTAACTCTAACCCTAACCGTCACCCTCACCATCACCCTAACGCTAAGCCTAACCCTAACTCTCACCCTAACCCTAAAACTCACCCTAATCCTCACCCTAACCCTCACCCTAACCCTAATGCTAAGTCTAACACTCACCCTAACCCTCATGCTATCACTTATCCATACCACAATCCTAACGCTAACCTTACCCCTCACCCTCACCCTTTACCTCACCCTAATCCTAAACCTAATCCTAACCCTCACCCTAACCCTAACCCTAACACTAACCTCACCTAACCCTAACCCTAACCTTCTACCTCACCCTAACCATCACCATCACCCGAACCCTCACCCTAACCCTAACGCTCAGACACACCCTAAACCTCAAGCTCACCCTTACCCTAACCCTCAACTAATCCTCACCTTAACCCTAACTATTACCTAACCAAGACCCTTACCCTCACCCTCACCTTCACCCTAACCCTCACCCTCACCCTAACCATAACCCTAACCCTAAACCTCACCCTAACCCTAACCCTTACCCTCACCCTCAACCTCACCCTCACCCTCACCCAAATAGTAAGTCTAACCCTAACCCTAACATTACCACTAATCCTAACCCTAAAACTAACCCTTACCCTAACCTTAACCTTCACTCTCAGCCTCACCCTCACTGGAAATATAACCCTAACCATAATATTTACAATAACCCTAACCCTAATCCTAACCATCACCCTCACCCTAACCATAATCCTAACCCTAACACTCGCCCTAACCCTCATCTTAACCCTCACCCTAACCTAACCTTAACCCTCACCGTAACCCTTTACCTCACCCTAATCCTAACACTAAGCCTGACCTAAACCTCCCCCTAAACCTACCCCTCACCCTAACCCTAACACAAACCCTAACCCTCAACCTAACCCTCAACCTAACCCTCAACCTAACCCTAACCCTAACCATAACCCTAAAACTCACATTAACCCTAAACCTCACCCTAACCCTAACCCTACCCCTCACCCTAACACTCAAGCTAACTCTAACCCTCACCCTCACCAGAATCCTAAACCTAACCCTAACCATAAACCTCACCTTAAGGCTAATTCTAACCCTAACCCTAACTCTAACTGGCACCCTAACCCTAGTCCTCACCTTCACACTCACCCTCAGCCTAACCCTAAGCCTAACCCTAACCCTATCCCTAACCGTCACACTCACCCTCACACTAACCTTAATCCTAAAACAAACCCCAGCCCTAACCCTTACCATCAACCTAACCCTCACCCTAACCCTAACCCAGACCCTAACCCTCACCCTAACACTCACCTTAACCATCACCCTAACACTAACACTAACCCTAAACCTGACCTTCACCCTAACCCTAACTCTAACACTAACCCTAACCCAAAATCTCACCCTAACCCTAGCATTAAACCTCACCCTCACCCTCACGATCACCCTCACCGAAACTGTAACCCTAACCCTAACAATAACCCTAACCCTAATCCTAAGCCTCACCCTAACCATAAACCTCACCCTAAACCTAAACCTCGCCCTAACATTTACCCTCAACCTAACACTAACGCTCACACTAATCCTACTCCTCAGCGAAACCCTAAACCTCACACTAAACCTAACACTAATCCTCAATCTAACCCCCACCCTCACCCTAAACCTAACCCTAACCCTTACCCTATCCCTCACCCTAACCCAAACCCTCCCCCTTACCGTAGCCCTCACCCTCAGCCTAACCCTCACTTTAACATTACTAACACCCTCAACCTAACCCTCATCCTAACCCTAAACTCGAACCCTAACTCTCACCCTATCCCTAACCATAAGCCTCACCCTAACCCTAACACTCACCCTAACACTAACACTCACCCTCACCCTCACCCTGAGCCTAACCCTAAGCCTAACCCTAACTCTAACCCTCTCACTCACCCTCTCCCTGACCCTAATCCTAATCCTAACCCCAACCCTAACACACAACCTCACCCTAACCCTCACCCTAACCCTAACGCTAACCCTAACACTAACAATCACCCTAACCCTCAACCTAACCCTATCTCTAACACTAAACATCAAACTCACACTGACCCTCAACTTAACCCTAACCCTAAACCTCACCCTAAACCTAACCCTAAACCTCACCCTCACCCTAGCCCTCACCATAACCATAATCCTAAAACTAACCCTCTTCTTAACCCTCATCCTAACCCTAACCCTAACCCTCACCCTAAACCTAATCCTAACCATAACCCTAACCCTAAACCTCACCCTAACCTTAAACCTAAAATTAAGCCTCACCCTAACCCTCATCCTCACCCTCACTTGAATCCTAACTGTAACCATAAACCTCACCCTCACCCTCACCCTAACTCTAACCCTAAACCTAAACCTAAACCTCACCCTCACCCTAACCCTCACCCTCACCCTCAACGTAACCCTAACTCGAAACTTAACAATCACCTAAACCTAACCCTAACCCTCACCCTAACCATAGAACTCACCCTAACCCTAACCCTCACCCTAACACTTACACTCACCCTAACACTAATCCTAACTCTAACACTAACACTCACAGTAACCCTAACTCTCACCCGAAACCTAAACCTCACCTTAACCCTAACCCTAACACTCAGCCTCACCCTAGCCCTCACCCTAACCCTAATTCTAACCCTAACCCTCACCCTAACCCAAACCCTCATCCTCACCCTAAACCTCACAAACCCCAACCCTGATCCTCAATCTAACTCTCACCCTCACCCTAACCCTCATCCTAACCCTTACCCTAACCTCAACCTAATCCTAACCCTCACCCTTAGGGGAACACTCACCCTCAGCCTAATGCTCAACTTTATTCTTACCGTCACCCTCATGCTAACCCTCACCCTAACCCTAACCCAGATCCTAACACTCACCCTAAACCTAACCCTATCCATCACACTAACCGAAACCCTCACCCTCACCCTCACCCTAAGCCTAAACCTAAGCCTAAGCCTAAGCCTAACCCTAACCCTCACCCTCACCCTAGCTCTCACCCTAAACCTAATCCTAATGCTAAGCCTCACCCTCAACCTAACCCTAACACTATCCATCACCCAAAACCTATTCCTCACCACCATACTCACCCTCAGCCTAACCCCAAGACTAAGCCTAACCCTAACCATAACCCTCAACCTCAGGCTCGCCCTCACCGCAAACTAAACCCAAACCATAACACTAACAATAACAATATTTTAACCCTAACCCTAACCCTAATCCTCACCCCCACCCTCACCCTCAGCCTAACCCTAACCCTAAACCTAAACCTAAACCTAACCCTAAAACTCACCCTAATCCTCAGCCTCAACCTCAACCTAAACCAAACCCTAACATTAATCCTCACCCTAACCCTAAGACTAACCCTAACCCTAATCCTAACTCTCACACTCACCCTGAACATAAAATTAAACCTAACCCTAAACCTCACCCTAAACCTCACCCTAAACCTAACCCTCACCCTCAACCTCAACCTCACCACAAAATTTACCCTAACCATAAAACTACCAATAACCCTAACCCTAACCCTAAACCTAAACCTAATCCTCACCCCCACCCTCACCCTCAGCCTATTCATAAGCCTAATCCTAAGCCTAACCCTAAGCCACAACGTAACCCTAAAACTAACCCTCGCCCTAACCATAACCCTAACACAAAAAATCAACTTAAGGCTAACTCTAAACCTAACCCTAACCCTAACCCGCACGCTAACCCTAACCCTCACACTTACACTCTACCTCAGCCTAAACCTAAGCCTAAATCTTATCCAAACCCTAACCCTCACACTCAGCCTAACCCTAAACCTAATCCTAAACCTAACACTATCCCTAACCCTAACCCTCACCCTAACGCTCACCCTACCATTAACCCTAACACTAACCCTAACCCTAACCCTCACCCTAAACCTATCTCTAACCCTAAACCTCAAACTCACCCTGACCCTAACCCTAAACCTAACCCTAAACCACACCCTAACCCTAAACCTCAACCTCACCCTAGCCCTCATCCTAACCCCAATCCTAAACCTAACCCTCACTCTAACCCTCACCATAACCCTAAATCAAACCCTCACCCTAACCTACACCCTCACCCTAACCCTGAGCCTAACCCTAAGCCTAACCCTAAACCTAACCCTAACCCACACACTCACCCTCACCCTAAACCTAATCCTAACCATAAACCTAACCCTTACCCTCACCCTAACCCTAAACCTAAAATTAACCCTAACCCTAAACCTCATCCTAACCCTCACCCTAACCCTAACTCTAACCCTAAACCTCACCCTAAAGCTAAACCTAACCTTAACCCTCACCCTAGCCCTCACTGTAACCCTAATCCTAACCCTATACCTCATCCTAACCCTCACCCTAACAGTAACCCGAACCCTTAACCTAACCTTCACCCTAACCCTACCCCTCACCCTTATCTTAACCCTCACCCTCAGCCTAACCCTCACGTTTACCCTTACCATCACTCTCACCCTAACCCTCACCCAAGCCCTCACCCTAACCCTAACCAAAACCTCACCCTCACCCTCAGCTTTACACTAATCCTATCACTATTCCTAACCCTGAACCTCACCCTCACCCTAGCCATGACCCTAATTCTTACCCTCACACTAATCCTAACCCTAACCCCAACCCTAACTCTCACAATAAACCTAACCCTCACCCTAACCGTAACCCTACCCCTTACCGTAACCCTCAACTTAACCCTACCACTAACGCTCAAGCTAACCCTCACCCAAAACCTCACTGTCACTCTAAATCTGACCCTAACCCTAATAACAACCCTAACCCTCACCCGAAACCTAACCCTCACCCTCACCCTAACCCTCACCCTATTCATAACCCTAATCCTCAGCCTAACCCTCACCCTAACCCTAAGCATAACCCTAACCTTAACCCTCACCCTAACCCAAACCTTAACACTAACCCTCACCCTCACCCTAACCCTCATCCTATCACTTAACATCATCCTCACCCTAAACCTCACACTTAATCGAATCCTCACCGTAACTCTAACCCTAACCGTCACCCTCACGCTAAGCCTAACCCTAACCCTCACCCTAACCCTAAAACTCACCCTAAGCCTCACCCTCACCCTAATGCTAAGTCTAACATTCACCGTAACCCTTATGCTATCACTTATCCACACCACAAACCTAACCCTAACCTTAACCCTCACCCTCACCCTAAACCTCACCCTAACCGTAAACCTAATCCTAACCCTCACCCAAATCCTAACCCTAACACTAACCCTCACCTAGCCCTAACCCTAACCTTCTACCTCACCCTAACCCTCACCATCACCCGAACCTTCACCATAATCCTAACGCTCAACCACACCCTAAACCTCAAGCTCACCCTTACCATAACCCTCAACTAATCCTCACCCTAACCCTAACCATTACCTAACCAAGACCCTCACCCTCACCCTCACCTTCACCCTAACCCTCACCCTCACCCTAGACCTCACCCTAACCATAACCCTAACCCTAAACCTGACCCTCACCCTCACCCTCAAACTCAGCCTATCCCTAAACCTATCCCTAATCCTAACCCTAACCCTCACCATTACCCTAACCCTCACCATAACCCTTACCCTCACCCTCACTCTTGCCCTAACCGAAACCCTCACACTAAACCTAAGCCTCCCCCTAAACCTAAACCTAACCCTCACCCTAAACCTCACCATAAACTTAACCCTAACCCTAACACTCACCCTCATGCTAGCCCTCAACCTAATCCTAACTCTAACCCTAACCCTCATTCTCACCCTAAACCTCACATTAACCCTAACACTAATCCCCAATCTAACCCTAACCCTAACCCTTACCCTATCCCTCACCCTAACCCTAACCCTAACCCTCACCCTCACACTCACCCTCACCCAAATCGTAAGTCTAACCCTAACCCTAACTAATCCTAACCCAAAAACTAACCCTTACACTAACCCTAAACTTCACTCTCAGCCTCACCCTCACTGGAATTGTAACCCTAACCATAACATTTACAATAACCCTAACCCTAATCCTAACCATCACCCTCACCCTAACCATAACCCTAACCCTAACCCTCGCCCTAACCTTAACCCTCACTCTCACTGAAACCCGAACCCTCATCTTAACCCTCACCCTAACCTAAACTTAACCCTCACCCTAACCCTTAACCTCACCCTAATCCTAACACTAAGCCTAAACTAAACCTCCCCCTCACCCTAACCCTAAGCCTCACCCTCAAGCTGGGCCTAAGCCTAAGCCTAAGCCTAGTCCTAACACTAACCCTCACCCAAACCCTAACGCTAACACTAACCCTAACTCAAACCCTAAACCTCACTCTCACCCTAACCCTAACTCTAACCCTAACCCTAAACCTAAACCTCATCCTAACACTAAACCTAACCCTCATCCTCACCCTCATTTAACCATAACCTTAAACTTAACCCTAACAATAACTCTAACCCTAACCCTAACCCTCACCCTTACCATAAGCCTCAGCCTAACATTTACCCTCAAACTATCACTCAACCTAACCCTAACACTAACCCTCACACTAACCCTAAACATCACCCTAACCCTAAGCCTAACTCTCACCCTAACCATAAACCTCACCCTCAACATCACCCTCAGGCTAACCCTCAGGCTAACCGTAAACCTAACCCTAACAATAACCCTAACCTTATCCCTAACCCGCACCCTCACCCTCACCGGAAATCTAACCCTAACCCTAACAATACCACTAACCCTAAACAAAACCATCACCCTAACCCTAATCCTCACCCCCACCCTCACCCTCAGCCTAACCCGAAGCCTAAGACTAACCCTCAACCTAACCCTCAACTCACCCTCACCCTAACCCTAATCCTAAACCTAACCCTATCCCTAAACCTCAACCTAACCCTCACAAATCACCCTAACCCTAACACTAACCCTAACCCTAAACCGCAACCTAACAGTCCCCCTAACCATACCTCTAACCCTAACCCTAAGCCTAAACCTAACCCTAACCGTTACCGTAACCCTAACCCTAAACCTAAACCTAACCCTAAACCTAACCCTAAACCAAACCCTAATCCTCAGTCTCACCCTCACCCTAACCCAAACCCTAACCTTAACCCTCACCCTAACCCTAAGCCTAATCCTAAACCTAACCCTAATCCTCACATTCAACCTCAACCTAACCTTAATCCTAAAACGAGCCCTATCCCTAACCCTAACCTTAACCTAACCCTCATCCTAGCCCTAACACTAACCCTAATCCTAACCCTAAACCTCATCCTAACCCTCACACTCAACCTCATGCTCAGCCTAAGCCTAAGCCTAACCCTAACCCTCACCCTAACCCTAAAACTAACACTAACCCTAACTCTAAACCTAAACCTCACTCTCAGCCTAACCCTTATTCTAACCCTGAACCTAACCCTGAACCTTATCCTAACCGTAACCCTAAACTTCACTCTGACCCTCACTGTAACCGTAACCGTAACCCTAACTCTAACAATAACCCTAACCCTAACCCTAACCCTCACCCTAACAATAACCCTCACCCTAAACCAAACCCACACCTAAACACTTACCCTCACCTTAACACTAACTCTAACCCTAACACTAACACTCACAGTAACCCTAACCGTAACCCTAAACCTTAACCTCAACCTAACCCTCACCCTTACCCTAACCCTAACACTGACCCTAACCCTAACCCTCCCGCTAACCCTATATCTAACCCTAAACCTCACCCTCACCCTAACCCTCACCTTCACCCTAGCCTTCACCCTAACCCTAATTCTAACCCTCACCCTCAGCCTAACCCATACGCTCATCCTCACCCTAAACCTCACACTAACCCTAACCCTAATCCTCAATCTAACACTCACCCTAAGCCTAAACCTAACCCTTATCCTAAACCTAAACCTAACCCTAACTCTCAGACTTATTTTAACCCTAACCCTCAGCGTAAACTTCACTTTTACCCTTACCATCATCCTCACCCTTACCCTCAACCTTACCCTAAACCTAACCCTAACCCTCACCCTAACCGTAAATTTAACCATCACCCTAACCCTAACCCTCACCCAAAACCTCACGCTCAGCCTAACCCTAAGCCTAAGCCTTACACTAACCCTCACCCTCACCCTAGCCCTCACCCTAACCCTAATCCTAACCATCACCATAACCCTAATTTTCACCCCCACCCTCAACCTCAGCCTAACCCTAAGCCTAAGCCTAACCCTAACCCTAACCCTCAAACTCACACTCACCCTAACCCTAACCCTAAACCTAACCCTAAACCTCAACCTAACCCTCACCGTAACCTTAACCCTAACACTAACCCTAACCCTAACCCTCGATCTAACCTTCCACCTAAACCTACATCTAACCTTAAACCTCACCCTCACCTTAACACTAATCCTAACCCTAACCCTAAACCTCACCCTAAACCTAACTCTCACCCTCACCCTCACCTTCACTCTCACAGTAAATCTAACCCTAACCCTAACAATAACACTAATCCTAACCCTAAACCTAACCCTAACCATAACACTAATCCTAAACCTCAGCATCACCCTAACCCTAATTCTAACCCTAAGCCCCACCCTAACACTAACCCTCATGTCACCATAACCCTAACCCTCATCCTAACCCTCACCCTTTCCCTAACCCTAACCCTAAACCTCACACTAACACTAACCCCAATACTCACCCTCACCCTAGCCCTCACCCTAACTCTAATCCTAACCCTAATCCTCAACCTAACACTCAACCTAACCATAACCCTAACCCTCACCATAACCCTAAACCTAACCTTCAACCTAACCTTAACACTCACCCTAACCCTAACCCTAAACATCACCCTAACCCTAACTCTCACCTTCATGCTCACACTCAGCCTAACCCTAAACCTAACCCTAACCCTCAGACTTACCCGAAAGCTTACCCTAATCCTAATCCAAACCCTAAGCCTAACCCTAAGCCTAAACCTCACCCTCACCCTAACCCTAAATCTAACTCTAACCCTAACCCTAATGCTCAACCTCAGCCTCACCGTAACACTAACTCTAACCCTAAACCTCACCCTCACCCTAACCCTAACACTTACCGTAACCCTAAACGACACCCTAACCCTAAGCTTAAACCTCACACTCAAAATAGCCCTCACTCTAACCCTAATCCTAAAACTAACCCTCATCCTAACTCTCACCCTAACCCTAATGCTAATCCTCACCCTCACCCTCACCCGAACCTTCAAACTAATCCTAACCCTCTCCCTCACCATAACCTTTACCCTAACCCTCACCCTAAACCTAAACGTAACCCGAACCTTAATGCTCACCCCAACCCTAACCTTCATCCTCAACCTCACCCTGAGCCTAAACCTAAGCCTTATCCTAAACCTAACCCTAACACACACACTCACCCTCAACCTAAACCTAATCCTAACCCTAACCCTAACCCTAAACCTCCCCCTACCTCTCACCCTAAACCTAACTCTAAACCAAACCCTAAACCTCACCCTAACCCTAACCATAACCCTCACACTAACCCAAACCCTCACCCTAAAACTTACCATGACCCTAAAACTAATCCTAACCCAAGCACTAACCCTCACACTAACCCTAAACCTAACCCTCACCCGCACCCTCACCCTCACCGGAACTCTAACTCTAACTCTAACAATAACACTAATCTTAACCCTAACCATCACCCTAACCCTAATCCTCACCTTTAGCCTCATCCTAACCCTAAGCCTAAGCCTAACCCTCACCCTCACCCTTACACTCACCCTCACCCTAACCCTAATCCTAACCCTAATCCTATCCCTAAACCTCATCCTAACCCTCACCCTCACCCTAACCTTAACACTAACCATAACGCTAAACCTCACCCTAAGCTTCCCCCTAACCCTAACTCTAACCCTAAACCTCACCCTCAGCCTAAACCTAACTCTAAACCTAACCCTAAACCTCACCCTAAACCTCACCCTAACTCTAAACTATCACCTCACCCTCAACCTCACAGTAACTCTAACCCTAACCTTAATACTAAACCTAACTCTCACCCTAACCTTAACCCTCAACCTAACCCTCACCCTAGCCCTAACCCTAAACCTCATCCTAACCCTCACCCTCAACCTCATGCTCGGCATAAGCCTAAGCCTAAGCCTAAGCCTAACCCTAACTCTCACACTAACCGTAAAACTAACACTAAGCCTAAATCTAAACCTAAACCTAACTCTCACCCTAACCCTAATTCTAACCCTAACATAACCCTAAACCTCATCCTAACCCTAACCCTAACCCTCACTCTCTTCCTCACTGTAAACGTAACCATAACCCTAACCCTAAAAATAACCCTAACCCTAACCCTCACCCTAACCATAACCTCACCCTAACCCAAACCCTCACCCTAACACTTACGCTAACCAGAACACTAACCCTAACCCTAATACTAACCCTCACACTAACACTAACCCTAACCCTTACCCTTAACCTCAACCTAACCCTCACCCTTACCCTAAGCCTAACACTAACCCTAACCATAACCCTCACCCTAACCTTACCCCTAACACTATATCTAACCCTAAATCTCACCGTCACCATAATCCTAACCCTAAACCTAACCTAAACCTCACCCTGATCCAAACACTAACAATAATCCTCACCCTAACCCTAAGCCTAATCCTAACCCTAACCCAAACCCTCACACTCACCCTCACCCTAGCCCTAATCCTAAACCTAACCCTATCCCTAACACTAAACCTCAACCTAACACTCAACCTTGCCTTCACCTAACCTGAAACCTAAACCTCATCCTCAACCTAGCCCTCACCATAACCCTAATTCTATCCTTCACCTCACCCTAACCCTAACCCTCATCCTCACCCTAAACCTCACACTAACCCTAAACCGAATCCTCAATCTTACCCTCCCCTAACCCTAACACTAACCCTTACCCTAACCCGAAAAATAACCCTAACCCTCACCCTTATCTTAACACTCACCCTCAGCCAAAACCTCTCCTTTATCCTTACCATCATAATCACCCTAACCCACACCCTAATCTTAACCCTAACCCTAATCATAACCCAAAACCTCAACATAACCTCAACCTAACCTTAACCCTAACCCTAACCCTCGAACTAACACTCCCCCTAACCCAAAATCTAACCCTAAACCTGACCCTCACCCTAACCCTAATCCTAACCCTAACCATAAACCTCACCCTAACCCTAAACCTAACCTTCACCCTCACCCTATCCCTCACCTTACCATAAATATAACCCTAACCCGAACAATAACACTAATCCTAACCCTAATCCTAAACCTAACCCTAAGCCTAACCCAAATTCTAACACTCACCCTCAACCTAACCCTAATCCTAACGCTAACCCTCAACCTAACCCTAATCCTCACCCTCACTGTAACCCAAACCCTCATCCAAACCCTCACCCTAACCCTAATACTAACCCTCAACCTCACCGTAGTCCTCACCCTAACCTTAATCCTAACTCTAATCCTCATCCTAACCCTAACCCTAACCCTAACTCTAACCATCACACTATCCCTAAACCTAACCCTCAACCTAACCCTAACCCTCACCCTAAACCTAAACATAAGCGGAACCCAAACTCTCACCCTAATCCTAACCATAATCCTCACCCTAAGCCTAAGATTAACCCTAATCCTCACCCTCACCCTAACCCTAATCCTAACACTAACCATAAACCTCACCCTAACCCTAACCTTAAACTTCACCCTAACCCTCACCCTCATCTTACCATAAATCTAACCCTAACAATAACAATAACACTAATGCTAACCCCAAACCTAACCCTAACCCTAAGCCTAGCCCTAATCATAACACTCACCCTCAACCTAACCCTAATCCTAACGCTAACCCTCAACCTAACCCTAATCCTCACCCTCACTGTAACCCTAACCCTCATCCAAACCCTCACCCTAACCCTAATACTAACCCTCAAACTCACCCTAGTCCTCACCTTAACCTTAATCCTAACTCTAATCCTCATCCTAACCCTAACCTAACCCTAACTCTAACCATCACACTATCCCTAAACCTAACCCTTAACTTAACCCTAACCCTCACCCTGACCCTAAACATAAGTGGAACCCAAACTCTCACCCTAATCCTAACCCTAATCCTCACCCTAAGCCTAAATCTAACTCTAAACTTCACCCTCACTCTAACCCTAATCCTAACACTAACCATAAACTTCACCCTAACTCTAACACTAAACTTCACCCTCACCCCCACCATAAACCTAACCCTAACCCTTACAATAACACTAATCCTAACCCTAAACCTAACCCTAAACCTAAGCCAAACCCTAATCCTAACACTCACACTCACCCTAACCCTAATCCTAACCCTAACCCTATACCTAACCCTAATCCTCAACCTCACTGTAACCCTAACCCTCATCCAAACCCTCACCCTAACCCACACCCTAACCCTAAACCTCATACTAACCCGCACCCTAACAGAAACACTCACCATCAAACTCAAGCTCAGCCTAACCCTAAGCCTAAGCCTTACCCTAATCCTCACCCTCACCCTAGCCCTCACCCTAACCCTAATCCTAATCCTAACCCTCACTCTAACCCTCACCCTAACCCTAAACCTAATCATCACCCTAACCCTAATCCTCACCCCCACCCTCAGCCTAACTCTAAGCCTAAGCCTAAAACTAACCCTAACCCTCACACTCACCCTCACCCTAAACCTAATCCTAACCCTAAACATAAACCTCACCCTAACCCTAACCCTAACGTTCACCCTCACCCTCACCCTCACCCTTACCATAAATCTAAACCTAACCCTAACAATAAAACTAATCCTAACCCTAAACCTAAGCCTAACCCTAATCCTAACACTCACCCTCACCCTAACCCTAATCCTAACCCTAACCCTCAAACTAACCCTAACCCTCACCCTCACTGTAATCCTAACTCTCATCCAAACCCTCACCCTAACCCTAACGCTAACCATAAACCTCACCCTAACACTAACACTATAACCCTCAACCTCAACCTAGCCCTCATCCTAAACCTAAACGTAACCCTAATCCTCATCATAACCCTAACCCTCACACTAACCATCACACTATCCCTAACCCTAAGCCTCAACCTATCCCTAACTCTCACCCTAACCCTAAAATTAACCCAAACCCAAAATCTCACCCTAACCCTAACCCTAACACTCACCCAAACCATAAACCTCACCCTTACCCTCACCCTCAGCCTAACCCTAAGCCGAAGCCTACACCTAATCCTATCCCTCACACTCACTCTAAACCTTAACCTAATCCTAATCCTAAACCTGAGCTTAACCATCACCCTCAGCCTAACCCTCACCCTAACCCTAAACCTAACACTCACCCTAAACCTAACCCTCACCCTCAGCCTAAACCTAAGCCGAAGCCTAACCCTAACGCTAACCCTCACACTCACCCTAACCCTTAAACTCATCCTAACCCTTACCCTAATCCTACTCTTAACCCTAAGCCTAACCCTCACCCTCACATTAACCCTCACCCTAATCCTAACTCTAACACTAACCCTAACCCTAACCCTCACCCTCAGCCTCACCTGAGACCTAACTCTAATCCTAAACCCCACCCTAACCTTAACGCTAACCCTAACCCTAAACCTCACCCTAACCCTAAACCTCACCCTCACCCTAATCCTAACACTAACCCTAATCCTAACCCTCACCCTAGCACTAACCATAACACTCATCCTCACTCCCACTCTCACCCTCAGCCTAACCCTAAGCCTAACCCTAACCCTAACCCAAACCCGCAAGGGAACCCTAAACCTAAGCCTAAACCTTACCCTAAATCTAATCCTAAACCAAACCCTAATCCTCAGCCTCACCCTCACCACAACACAAACCCTAATCTTAACCCTCACCCTAACCCTAAGCCTAATCCCAACCCTAACCCTAACCCTCACACTCAACCTCACCCTAACCTTAATCCTAAACCTGACTCTATCCCTAGCCCTAACACTCAACCTAACCCTCACCCTAGACCTAACCCTAACCCTAATCCTAACCCTAAACATCATCCTAACCCTCATCCTCAACCTCATGCTCAGCCTAAGCCTAACCCAAATCCTAAGCCTAACCCTAACCCTCACCCTAAACCTAAAACTAACACAAAGCCTAACTGTAAACATAAACCTCAGTCTCAACCTAACCCTAATTCTAACCCTAACATAACACTAAACCTCATCCTAACCCTAACCCTAACCCTCACTCTCACCCTCACTGTAACCGTAACCCTAACCCTAACCCTAACAATAACCCTAACCCGACCCCTAACCATCACTCTAAACATAACCCTCATCCTAACCCAAACGATCACCCTAAAACTTACCCTAACCCTAACACTAACCCTAAACCTAATACTAATCCTCACACTAACCCTAACCCTTAACATCAACCTAACCCTCACCCTCACCCTAAACCTAACATTAACGGTAACCCTAACCCTCACCCTAACCCTCCCCCTAAACCGATATCAAACCCTAAACCTCACCCTCACCCTGACACTAAACCTAACCCTAAACCTAAACCTCACCCTAAACCTCACCCTAACCCTAACCCTCACCCTCACCCTCAACCTCACCGTAACTCTAACCCTAACCCTAATAATATTAACCCAAACCCTAACCCTAACCATAACCCTCACCCTCAGCCTCACCCTCACTGCAAACTTAACCCTCACCATAACACTAACAATAACCTAAACCAAACCCCACCCTCACCCTCAGCTTAACCCAAAGCCTAACCCTATCCCTAACCCTAACCCTCACTGTAACCCTAACCAAAACCCTACCCCTAGTTCGCACCCTAACCCTAAGCCTAATCCTAACCCTAACCCTAATCCTCACACTCACCCTCACCATAAACCTAATCCTAAACCTAACCCTATCCCTAACACTAAACCTCAGCCTAACACTCACCCTAGCCCTCACCCTAACCCTAAACCTAAACCTCACCCTCACCCTAGCCCCCACCCTAACCCTAATTCTATCCCTCACCCTCACGCTAACCCTAACCCTTATCCTCACACTAAACCTCACACTAACCCTAAACTGAATCCTCAATCTAACCCTCACCCTAACCCTAACACTAACCCTTACCCTAACCGGAAAAATAACCCTAACCCTAACCCTTATCTTAACACTCACGCTCAGCCAAAACCTCTCCTTTACACTTACCATCATAATCACCCTAACCCACACCCTAACCCTAAACCTCATAAAAACCCTCACCCTAACCGTAAACCTAACCATCACCCTAACCGAAACCCTCACCCTCAACCTCAAGCTCAGCCTAACCCTAGGCCTAAGCCTTACCCTAATCCTCACCCTCACCCTAGCCCTCACCCTAACCTTAATCCTAACCCTAACCCTCATTCTAACCCTCAACCTAACCCTAACCCTAACCATCACCGTAACCCTAATCCTCACCCCCGCCTTCACCCTCAGCCTAACCCTACGCCTAAGCCTAAGCCTAACCCTAATCCTCACATTCACCCTCACACTAACGCTAATCCTAACCCTAACCCTAATCCTAACCCAAAACCTCAACATAACCATCAACCTACCCTTAACCCTAACCCTAACCCTAACCCTAACCCTCGAACTAATACTGCCCCTAACCCAAAATCTAACCCTAAACCTCACACTCACCCTAACCCTAATCCTAACCCTAACCATAAACCTCACCCTAAACCTAACCCTAAACTTCACCCTCACCCTCACCCTCACCTTACCATAAATCTAACCCTAACCCTAACAATAACACTAATCCTAACCCTAAACCTAAACCTAAGCCTAACCCTAAACCTCACACTCACCCTCAGCCTAACCCTAATCCTAACCCTAACCATAACCCTAACCCAAAACCTCAACGTATCCATCAACCTAAACTTTACCTTAACACTAACCCTAAACCTAACCTCGAACTAAAACTCCCCCTAACCCTAAATCAAACCCTAAACCTCACCCTCACCCTAAGCCTAACCCTCACCCTAACCCTCACCCTACTCCTCAGCCTAACCCTAATCCTAACCCTAATCCTCATCCTAATCCTCACCCTAACCCTAACCTTAACCCTCACCCTAACCCTTACCCTAACCCTCACCCACATGCTGGGCCTAAGTCTAAGCCAAAGCCTAAGCCTAAACCTAACCCTAACACTAACCCAACTCTAACCCTAACACTCACCCTAACTCTAACTCTAAACCTCACTCTAAAACTAATCCTAACTCTAAACCGAAATATAAACTTAAACCTCATCCTAACCCTAACCCTAATAATAACCCTAACAAAAACCCTTACACTAACCTTACCCTAAACCAAACCCTAACCGTAACACTAAACCTAAACCTAAACCTAGCCCAAACCCTAACCATAACCCTCACCCTAACCCTAACACTAAACCTTATCCTCACCCTCACCCTAGCCCTCACCCTAAGCCTAAACCTCATTCTCACCCTCAAACTCACACTAACCCTAACACTAATCCTCAATCTAACCATCACCCTCACACTCACCCTAACCCTAACCCTCACACTAACCTTCACCCTAACCCTAACTCTACCCCTAAACCTCACCCTCACCCTAATCCTATCTCTAACCCTAACCCTAACACTAAAAACCTCACCCTAACTCTAACCCTAACCCTCAACCTCACTGTATCCCTAACCCTAACCCTAACAGTAACCCTAACCCTAACCCCAATCCTAACCCTCAACCTCACATTAACCCTAATCCTGACCCTAACCCTCAGCCTAACCCTAACCCTCACCCTTACCGTAACCCTAACCCTCATCCTAACCCTCACCCTAACACTAACCCTAAACCTAAAACTCACCCTAACAATAAACATACCCCACACCCTCACCCTCAACCTCACCTTAACTCTAACCCTAACCCTAACAATAACACTAATCCTTAACTTAAACCTAACCCTAACCCTAACCCTAACCCTAATCCTAACACTCACCGTCAACCTAAACGTAACCCTAACCTAACCCTCACACTCAGTCTCACCCTAACCTAACCTCTAACCCAGAACCTCACCCTAACACTAACCCATACCCTAACCCTAAATCTAACCCTAACCCTCACCCTTAAATTAACACTCACGCTCAACCAAAACCTCTATTCACCCTTACCATCATAATCACCCTAACCCTAAACCTCATACAAACCCTCACCCTAACCGTAAACCTAACCATCACCCTAACCGAAACCCTCACCCTCAACCTCAAGATCAGCCTAACCCTAAGCCTAAGCCTTACCCTAATCCTCACCCTCACCCAAGCCCTCACCCTAACCTTAATCCTAACCCTAACCCTCATTCTAACCCTCAACCTAACCCGAAACCTAACCATGAGTGTAACCCTAATACTCACCCCCGCCCTCACCCTCAGCCTAACCCTAAGCCTAAGCCTAACCCTAACCCTAACCCTCACACTCACCCTCACCCTAACCCTAATCCTAACCCTAACCCTAATCCTATCACAAAACCTCAACATAACCATCAACCTACCCTCAACCCTAACCCTAACCCTAACCCTCGAACTAACACTCCCCCTAACCCAAAATCTAACCCTAAACCTCACCCTCACCCTAACCCTAATCCTAATCCTAACAATAAACCTCACCCTAACCCTAACCCTAACCTTCACCCTCACCCTCACCCTCACCTTACCATAAATCTAACCCTAACCCTAACAATAACACTAATCCTAACCCTAAACCTAAACCTAACCCTAAGCCTAACCCTAATCCTAACACTCACCCTCAACCCATCCCTAATCCTCACCCTCACTGTAACCCTAACAATCATCCAAACCCTCACCCTAACCCTAACACTAACCCTCAACCACACCCTAGTCCTCACCCTAACCTTAATCCTAACTCTAATCCTCATCCTAACCCTAACCCTAACCCTAACTCTAACCATCACATTGTCCCTAAACCTAACCCTCAACCTAACCCTAACCCTCACCCTAAATCTAAACTTAAGCTGAACCCAAACTCTCACCCTAATCCTAACCCTAATCCTAACCCTAACCCTAAATCTAACCCTAAACCTCTCCCTCACCCTAACCCTAATCCTAACACTAACCATAAACCTCACCCTAACTCTAACCCTAAACTTCACCCTCACCCTCAACATAAATCTAACCTTAACCCTAACAATAACACTAATCCTAACCCTAAACCTAACCCTAAACCTAAGCCTAACCCTAATCCTAACACTCACCCTCACCCTAACCCTAATCCTAACCCTAACCCTATACCTAACCCTAATCCTCAACCTCACTGTAACCCTAACCCTCATCCAAACCCTCACCCTAACCCACACCCTAACCCTAAACCTCATACTAACCCTCACCCTAACCGAAACCCTCACCCTCAAACTCAAGCTCAGCCTAACCCTAAGCCTAAGCCTTACCCTAATCCTCACCCTCACCCTAGCCCTCACCCTAACCCTAATCCTAACCCTCATTCTAACCCTCACACTAACCCTAACCCTAACCATCAGCGTAACCCTAATCCTCACCCCCACCCTCACCCTCAGCCTAACCCTAAGCCTAAACTTAAGCCTAACCCTAACACTCACACTCACCCTCACCCTAACCGTAAACCTAACCCTAAACCTAAGCCTAACCCTAATCCTAACACTCACCCTCACCCTAACCCTAACCCTATACCTAACCCTAATCCCCAACCTCACTGTAACCCTAACCCTCATCCAAACCCTCACCCTAACCCTAAACCTCATACTAACCCTCACCCTAACAGAAACACTCACCCTCAAACTCAAGCTCAGCCTAACCCTAAGCCTAAGCCTTACCCTAATCCTCACCCTCACCCTAGCCCACACCCTAACCCTAATCCTAATCCTAACCCTAATTCTAACCCTCAACCTAACCCTAACCTTAACCATCACCCTAACCCTAATCCTCAACCACACCCTCACCCTCAGCCTAACCCTAAGCCTAAGCCTAACCCGAACCCTCACACTCACACTCACGCTAAACCTAATCCTAACCCTAACCATAACCCTAACCCAAAACCTTAATGTAACCATCAACCTAACCTTAACCTTAACAGTAACCCTAACCCTAAATTCGAATAACACACTCCCTAACCCTAAATCTAACCCTAAACCTCACTCTCACCCTAAACCTAATCCTAACCCTAACCATAAACCTCACCCTAACCCTAACCCTAGCCTTCACCCTCACCCTCACCTTCACACTTACCATAAATCTAAAACTAACCCTAACAATAACACTAATCCTAACCCTAAACCTAAGCCTAACCCTAATTCTATCCCTCACCCTCACCCTAACCCTAACCCTCATCCTCACCCTAAACCTCACACTAACCCTAAACTGAATCCTCAATCTAACCCTCACCCTAACCCTAACACTAACCCATACCCTAACCCTAAATCTAACCCTAACCCTCACCCTTAAATTAACACTCACGCTCAACCAAAACCTCTATTTACCCTTACCATCATAATCACCCTAACCCTAAACCTCATACAAACCCTCACCCTAACCGTAAACCTAACCATCACCCTAACTGAAACCATCACCCTCAACCTCAAGATCAGCCTAACCCTAAGCCTAAGCCTTACCCTAATCCTCACCCTCACCCAAGCCCTCACCCTAACCTTAATCCTAACCCTAACCCTCATTCTAACCCTCAACCTAACCCGAAACCTAACCATCACTGTAACCCTAATACTCACCCCCGCCCTCACCCTCCGCCTAACCCTAAGCCTAAGCCTAACCCTAACCCTAATCCTATCACAAAACCTCAACATAACCATCAACCTACCCTCAACCCTAACCCTAACCCTAACCCTCGAACTAACACTCCCCCTAACCCAAAATCTAACCCTAAACCTCACCCTCACCCTAACCCTAATCCTAATCCTAACAATAAACCTCACCCTAACCCTAACCCTAACCTTCACCCTCACCCTCACCCTCACCTTACCATAAATCTAACCCTAACCCTAACAATAACACTAATCCTAACCCTAAACCTAAACCTAACCCTAAGCCTAACCCTAATCCTAACACTCACCCTCAACCCATCCCTAATTCTCACCCTCACTGTAACCCTAACCCTCATCCAAACCCTCACCCTAACCCTAACACTAACCCTCAACCACACCCTAGTCCTCACCCTAACCTTAATCCTAACTCTAATCCTCATACTAACCCTAACCCTAACCCTAACTCTAACCATCACACTATCCCTAAACCTAACCCTCAACCTAACCCTAACCCTCACCCTAAATCTAAACTTAATCTGAACCCAAAATCACCCTAATCCTAACCCTAATCCTCACCCTAACCCTAAATCTAACCCTAAACCTCTCCCTCACCCTAACCCTAATCCTAACACTAACCATAAACCTCACCCTAACTCTAAACCTAAACTTCACCCTCACCCTCAACATAAATCTAACCTTAACCCTAACAATAACACTAATCCTAACCCTAAACCTAACCCTAAACCTAAGCCTAACCCTAATCCTAACACTCACCCTCACCCTAACCCTAATCCTAACCCTAATCCTATACCTAACCCTAATCCTCAACCTCACTGTAACCCTAACCCTCATCCAAACCCTCACCCTAACCCACACCCTAACCCTAAACCTCATACTAACCCTCACCCTAACCGAAACCCTCACCCTCAAACTCAAGCTCAGCCTAACCCTAAGCCTAAGCCTTACCCTAATCCTCACCCTCACCCTAGCCCTCACCCTAACCCTAATCCTAACCCTCATTCTAACCCTCACACTAACCCTAACCCTAACCATCAGCGTAACCCTAATCCTCACCCCCACCCTCACCCTCAGCCTAACCCTAAGCCTAAGCCTAAGCCTAACCCTAACCCTCACACTCACCCTCACCCTAACCCTAATCCTAACCCTAACCATAACCCTAACCCAAAACCTCAACGTAACCATCAACCTAACCTTAACCTTAACACTAACCCTAACCCTAACTTCGAATTAACACTCCCCCTAACCCTAAATCTAACCCTAAACCTCACCCTCACCCTCACCCTAAACCTAATCCTAAACCTAACCATAAACCTCACCCTAACCCTAACCCTAACATTCACCCTCACCCTCAACCTCACCCTCACCCTTACCATAAATCTAAAAGTAACCCTAACAATAACACTAATCCTAACCCTAAACCTAAGCCTAACCCTAATTCTATCCCTCACCCTCACCCTAACCCTAACCCTCATCCTCACCCTAAACCTCACACTAACCCTAAACTGAATCCTCAATCTAACCCTCACCCTAACCCTAACACTAACCCTTACCCTAACCCTAAATCTAACCCTAACCCTCACCCTTAAATTAACACTCACGCTCAACCAAAACCTCTATTTACCCTTACCATCATAATCACCCGAACCCTAAACCTCATACAAACCCTCACCCTAACCATAAACCTATCCATCACCCTAACCGAAACCCTCACCCTCAACCTCAAGATCAGCCTAACCCTAAGCCTAAGCCTTACCCTAATCCTCACCCTCACCCAAGCCCTCACCCTAACCTTAATCCTAACCCTAACCCTCATTCTAACCCTCAACCTAACCCGAAACCTAACCATCACTGTAACCCTAATCCTCTTCCCCGCCCTCACCCTCAGCCTAACCCTAAACCTAAGCCGAACCCTAACCCTAACCCTCACACTCAGCCTCACCCTAACCCTAATCCTAACCCTAACCCTAATCCTATCACAAAACCTCAACATAACCATCAACCTACCCTTAACCCTAACCCTAACCCTAACCCTCGAACTAACACTCCCCCTAACCCAAAATCTAACCCTAAACCTCACCCTCACCCTAACCCTAATCCTAATCCTAACAATAAACCACACCCTAACCCTAAACCTAACATTCACCCTCACCTTCACCCTCACCTTACCGTAAATCTAACCTCAACTTAACCCTAACCCTCACCCTAAATCTAAACTTAAGCTGAACCCAAACTCTCACCCTAATCCTAACCCTAATCCTAACCCTAATCCTCACCCTAACCCTAAATCTAACCCTAAACCTCACCCTCACCCTAACCCTAATCCTAACACTAACCATGAACCTCACCCTAACTCTAAGCCTAAACTTCACCCTCACCCTAAACATAAATCTAACCCTAACCCTAACAATAACACTAATCCTAACCCTAAACTTAACCCTAAACCTAAGCCTAACCCTAATCCTAACACTCACCCTCACCCTAACCCTAATCCTAACCCTAACCCTATACCTAACCCTAATCCTCAACCTCACTGTAACCCTAACCCTCATCCAAACCCTCACCCTAACCCACACCCTAACCCTAAACCCCATACTAACCCTCACCCTAACCGAAACCCTCACCCTCAAACTCAAGCTCAGCCTAACCCTAAGCCTAAGCCTTACCCTAATCCTCACCCTCACCCTAGCCCTCACCCTAACCCTAATCCTAATCCTAACCCTCATTCTAACCCTCACACTAACCCTAACCCTAACCATCACCCTAACCCTAATCCTCAACCACACCCTCACCCTCAGCCTAACCCTAAGCCTAAGCCTAAGCCTAACCCTAACCCTCACATTCACCCTCACATTAACCCTAATCCTAACCCTAACCATAACCCTAACCCCAAACCTCAACATAACCATCAACCTAACCTTAACCTTAACACAAACCCTAACCCTAACCTCGAACTAACACTCCCCCTAACCCTAAATCTAACCCTAAACCTCACCCTCACCCTAAACCTAATCCTAACCCTAACCATAAACCTCACCCTAACCCTAACCCTAACGTTCACCCTCACCCTCACCCTCACCCTTACCATAAATCTAAACCTAACCCTAACAATAACACTAATCCTAACCCTAAACCTAAGCCTAACCCTAATCCTAACACTCACCCTAACCATAACCCTAATCCTAACCCTAACCCTCAAACTAACCCTAACCCTCACCCTCACTGTAATCCTAACTCTCATCCAAACCCTCACCCTAACCCTAACGCTACCCATAAACCTCACCCTAACACTAACCCTACCCCTCAACCTCACCCTAGCCCTCATCCTAACCCTAAACCTAACCCTAATCCTAATCCTACCCCTAATCCTCACCCTAGCCCTAACTCTAACACTAACCCTAACCCTAACCCTCACCCTCAGCCTCACCCTAAACCTAACTCTAATCCTAAACCTCACCCTCACCCTAACCCTAACCTTAACCCTAAACCTCACCCTAAACCTAAATCTCACCCTCACCCTAATCCTAACCCTAAACCTAATCTAATCTTAAAGCTCAACCTAAACCTAATGCTCACCCTCACATTAACCCGTACCCTAACCCTAACCCTAAACCTAAACTTAACAGGAAACCTAACTCTCACCCTAACCCTAACCCTAAACCCCACCCTAACCCTAAAACTAACCCTCACCCGCACCCTCACCCTCTCCGTAGCTCTGACCCTAACCCTAACAATGACACTAACCCTAACCCTAATCCTCACACTCACCCTCAAACTCAACCTAACCCTAATCCTAAACGTAACCCTATTCCTGACCCTAACCCTCACCCTAGCCCTCATCCTAACCCTAATCCTAGCCCTAAACCTCATCCTAACCCTCACCCTAACCCTAACCCTAACCCTCATTCTATCCCTAATCCTAACCCTCACCCTCATGATCGGCCTAAGCCTAACCCTAACCCTCACCCTAAACCTAAAACTAACACTAAGCCTAACTGTAAACATAAACCTCAGTCTCACCCTAACCCTAATTCTAACCCTAACATAACACTAAACTTCATCCTAACCCTAACCCTAACCCTCACTCTCACCTTCACTGTAACCATAACCCTAACCCTAACCCTAACAATAACCCTAACACTACCCCTAACCCTCCCCTAAGCATAACCCTCACCCTAACCCAAACGCTCACCCTAACACTTACCCTAACCCTAACACTAACCCTAACCCTAATACTAAACCTCACACTAACCCTAACCCTTAACCTCAACCTAACCCTCAATTAACCCTAAAACTAACCCTCCTCCTAACCCTCCCCCTAAACCGATATCAAACCCTAAACCTCACCCTCACCCTGACACTAAACCTAACCCTAAACCTAAACCTCACCCTAAACCTCACCCTAACCCTAACCCTCACCCTCACCCTCAACCTCACCGTAACTCTAACCCTAACCCTAATAATATTAACCCAAACCCTAACCCTAACCATAACCCTCACCCTCAGCCTCACCCTCACTGCAAACTTAACCCTCACCATAACACTAACAATAACCTAAACCAAACCCCACCCTCACCCTCAGCTTAACCCAAAGCCTAACCCTATCCCTAACCCTAACCCTCACTGTAACCCTAACCAAAACCCTACCCCTAGTTCGCACCCTAACCCTAAGCCTAATCCTAACCCTAACCCTAATCCTCACACTCACCCTCACCATAAACCTAATCCTAAACCTAACCCTATCCCTAACACTAAACCTCAGCCTAACACTCACCCTAGCCCTCACCCTAACCCTAAACCTAAACCTCACCCTCACCCTAGCCCCCACCCTAACCCTAATTCTATCCCTCACCCTCACGCTAACCCTAACCCTTATCCTCACACTAAACCTCACACTAACCCTAAACTGAATCCTCAATCTAACCCTCACCCTAACCCTAACACTAACCCTTACCCTAACCGGAAAAATAACCCTAACCCTAACCCTTATCTTAACACTCACGCTCAGCCAAAACCTCTCCTTTACACTTACCATCATAATCACCCTAACCCACACCCTAACCCTAAACCTCATAAAAACCCTCACCCTAACCGTAAACCTAACCATCACCCTAACCGAAACCCTCACCCTCAACCTCAAGCTCAGCCTAACCCTAGGCCTAAGCCTTACCCTAATCCTCACCCTCACCCTAGCCCTCACCCTAACCTTAATCCTAACCCTAACCCTCATTCTAACCCTCAACCTAACCCTAACCCTAACCATCACCGTAACCCTAATCCTCACCCCCGCCTTCACCCTCAGCCTAACCCTACGCCTAAGCCTAAGCCTAACCCTAATCCTCACATTCACCCTCACACTAACGCTAATCCTAACCCTAACCCTAATCCTAACCCAAAACCTCAACATAACCATCAACCTACCCTTAACCCTAACCCTAACCCTAACCCTAACCCTCGAACTAATACTGCCCCTAACCCAAAATCTAACCCTAAACCTCACACTCACCCTAACCCTAATCCTAACCCTAACCATAAACCTCACCCTAAACCTAACCCTAAACTTCACCCTCACCCTCACCCTCACCTTACCATAAATCTAACCCTAACCCTAACAATAACACTAATCCTAACCCTAAACCTAAACCTAAGCCTAACCCTAAACCTCACACTCACCCTCAGCCTAACCCTAATCCTAACCCTAACCATAACCCTAACCCAAAACCTCAACGTATCCATCAACCTAAACTTTACCTTAACACTAACCCTAAACCTAACCTCGAACTAAAACTCCCCCTAACCCTAAATCAAACCCTAAACCTCACCCTCACCCTAAGCCTAACCCTCACCCTAACCCTCACCCTACTCCTCAGCCTAACCCTAATCCTAACCCTAATCCTCATCCTAATCCTCACCCTAACCCTAACCTTAACCCTCACCCTAACCCTTACCCTAACCCTCACCCACATGCTGGGCCTAAGTCTAAGCCAAAGCCTAAGCCTAAACCTAACCCTAACACTAACCCAACTCTAACCCTAACACTCACCCTAACTCTAACTCTAAACCTCACTCTAAAACTAATCCTAACTCTAAACCGAAATATAAACTTAAACCTCATCCTAACCCTAACCCTAATAATAACCCTAACAAAAACCCTTACACTAACCTTACCCTAAACCAAACCCTAACCGTAACACTAAACCTAAACCTAAACCTAGCCCAAACCCTAACCATAACCCTCACCCTAACCCTAACACTAAACCTTATCCTCACCCTCACCCTAGCCCTCACCCTAAGCCTAAACCTCATTCTCACCCTCAAACTCACACTAACCCTAACACTAATCCTCAATCTAACCATCACCCTCACACTCACCCTAACCCTAACCCTCACACTAACCTTCACCCTAACCCTAACTCTACCCCTAAACCTCACCCTCACCCTAATCCTATCTCTAACCCTAACCCTAACACTAAAAACCTCACCCTAACTCTAACCCTAACCCTCAACCTCACTGTATCCCTAACCCTAACCCTAACAGTAACCCTAACCCTAACCCCAATCCTAACCCTCAACCTCACATTAACCCTAATCCTGACCCTAACCCTCAGCCTAACCCTAACCCTCACCCTTACCGTAACCCTAACCCTCATCCTAACCCTCACCCTAACACTAACCCTAAACCTAAAACTCACCCTAACAATAAACATACCCCACACCCTCACCCTCAACCTCACCTTAACTCTAACCCTAACCCTAACAATAACACTAATCCTTAACTTAAACCTAACCCTAACCCTAACCCTAACCCTAATCCTAACACTCACCGTCAACCTAAACGTAACCCTAACCTAACCCTCACACTCAGTCTCACCCTAACCTAACCTCTAACCCAGAACCTCACCCTAACACTAACCCATACCCTAACCCTAAATCTAACCCTAACCCTCACCCTTAAATTAACACTCACGCTCAACCAAAACCTCTATTCACCCTTACCATCATAATCACCCTAACCCTAAACCTCATACAAACCCTCACCCTAACCGTAAACCTAACCATCACCCTAACCGAAACCCTCACCCTCAACCTCAAGATCAGCCTAACCCTAAGCCTAAGCCTTACCCTAATCCTCACCCTCACCCAAGCCCTCACCCTAACCTTAATCCTAACCCTAACCCTCATTCTAACCCTCAACCTAACCCGAAACCTAACCATGAGTGTAACCCTAATACTCACCCCCGCCCTCACCCTCAGCCTAACCCTAAGCCTAAGCCTAACCCTAACCCTAACCCTCACACTCACCCTCACCCTAACCCTAATCCTAACCCTAACCCTAATCCTATCACAAAACCTCAACATAACCATCAACCTACCCTCAACCCTAACCCTAACCCTAACCCTCGAACTAAAACTCCCCCTAACACAAAATCTAACCCTAAACCTCACCCTCACCCTAACCCTAATCCTAATCCTAACAATAAACCTCACCCTAACCCTAACCCTAACCTTCACCCTCACCCTCACCCTCACCTTACCATAAATCTAACCCTAACCCTAACAATAACACTAATCCTAACCCTAAACCTAAACCTAACCCTAAGCCTAACCCTAATCCTAACACTCACCCTCAACCCATCCCTAATCCTCACCCTCACTGTAACCCTAACAATCATCCAAACCCTCACCCTAACCCTAACACTAACCCTCAACCACACCCTAGTCCTCACCCTAACCTTAATCCTAACTCTAATCCTCATCCTAACCCTAACCCTAACCCTAACTCTAACCATCACATTGTCCCTAAACCTAACCCTCAACCTAACCCTAACCCTCACCCTAAATCTAAACTTAAGCTGAACCCAAACTCTCACCCTAATCCTAACCCTAATCCTAACCCTAACCCTAAATCTAACCCTAAACCTCTCCCTCACCCTAACCCTAATCCTAACACTAACCATAAACCTCACCCTAACTCTAACCCTAAACTTCACCCTCACCCTCAACATAAATCTAACCTTAACCCTAACAATAACACTAATCCTAACCCTAAACCTAACCCTAAACCTAAGCCTAACCCTAATCCTAACACTCACCCTCACCCTAACCCTAATCCTAACCCTAACCCTATACCTAACCCTAATCCTCAACCTCACTGTAACCCTAACCCTCATCCAAACCCTCACCCTAACCCACACCCTAACCCTAAACCTCATACTAACCCTCACCCTAACCGAAACCCTCACCCTCAAACTCAAGCTCAGCCTAACCCTAAGCCTAAGCCTTACCCTAATCCTCACCCTCACCCTAGCCCTCACCCTAACCCTAATCCTAACCCTCATTCTAACCCTCACACTAACCCTAACCCTAACCATCAGCGTAACCCTAATCCTCACCCCCACCCTCACCCTCAGCCTAACCCTAAGCCTAAACTTAAGCCTAACCCTAACACTCACACTCACCCTCACCCTAACCGTAAACCTAACCCTAAACCTAAGCCTAACCCTAATCCTAACACTCACCCTCACCCTAACCCTAACCCTATACCTAACCCTAATCCCCAACCTCACTGTAACCCTAACCCTCATCCAAACCCTCACCCTAACCCTAAACCTCATACTAACCCTCACCCTAACAGAAACACTCACCCTCAAACTCAAGCTCAGCCTAACCCTAAGCCTAAGCCTTACCCTAATCCTCACCCTCACCCTAGCCCACACCCTAACCCTAATCCTAATCCTAACCCTAATTCTAACCCTCAACCTAACCCTAACCTTAACCATCACCCTAACCCTAATCCTCAACCACACCCTCACCCTCAGCCTAACCCTAAGCCTAAGCCTAACCCGAACCCTCACACTCACACTCACGCTAAACCTAATCCTAACCCTAACCATAACCCTAACCCAAAACCTTAATGTAACCATCAACCTAACCTTAACCTTAACAGTAACCCTAACCCTAAATTCGAATAACACACTCCCTAACCCTAAATCTAACCCTAAACCTCACTCTCACCCTAAACCTAATCCTAACCCTAACCATAAACCTCACCCTAACCCTAACCCTAGCCTTCACCCTCACCCTCACCTTCACACTTACCATAAATCTAAAACTAACCCTAACAATAACACTAATCCTAACCCTAAACCTAAGCCTAACCCTAATTCTATCCCTCACCCTCACCCTAACCCTAACCCTCATCCTCACCCTAAACCTCACACTAACCCTAAACTGAATCCTCAATCTAACCCTCACCCTAACCCTAACACTAACCCATACCCTAACCCTAAATCTAACCCTAACCCTCACCCTTAAATTAACACTCACGCTCAACCAAAACCTCTATTTACCCTTACCATCATAATCACCCTAACCCTAAACCTCATACAAACCCTCACCCTAACCGTAAACCTAACCATCACCCTAACTGAAACCATCACCCTCAACCTCAAGATCAGCCTAACCCTAAGCCTAAGCCTTACCCTAATCCTCACCCTCACCCAAGCCCTCACCCTAACCTTAATCCTAACCCTAACCCTCATTCTAACCCTCAACCTAACCCGAAACCTAACCATCACTGTAACCCTAATACTCACCCCCGCCCTCACCCTCCGCCTAACCCTAAGCCTAAGCCTAACCCTAACCCTAATCCTATCACAAAACCTCAACATAACCATCAACCTACCCTCAACCCTAACCCTAACCCTAACCCTCGAACTAACACTCCCCCTAACCCAAAATCTAACCCTAAACCTCACCCTCACCCTAACCCTAATCCTAATCCTAACAATAAACCTCACCCTAACCCTAACCCTAACCTTCACCCTCACCCTCACCCTCACCTTACCATAAATCTAACCCTAACCCTAACAATAACACTAATCCTAACCCTAAACCTAAACCTAACCCTAAGCCTAACCCTAATCCTAACACTCACCCTCAACCCATCCCTAATTCTCACCCTCACTGTAACCCTAACCCTCATCCAAACCCTCACCCTAACCCTAACACTAACCCTCAACCACACCCTAGTCCTCACCCTAACCTTAATCCTAACTCTAATCCTCATACTAACCCTAACCCTAACCCTAACTCTAACCATCACACTATCCTTAAACCTAACCCTCAACCTAACCCTAACCCTCACCCTAAATCTAAACTTAATCTGAACCCAAAATCACCCTAATCCTAACCCTAATCCTCACCCTAACCCTAAATCTAACCCTAAACCTCTCCCTCACCCTAACCCTAATCCTAACACTAACCATAAACCTCACCCTAACTCTAACCCTAAACTTCACCCTCACCCTCAACATAAATCTAACCTTAACCCTAACAATAACACTAATCCTAACCCTAAACCTAACCCTAAACCTAAGCCTAACCCTAATCCTAACACTCACCCTCACCCTAACCCTAATCCTAACCCTAACCCTATACCTAACCCTAATCCTCAACCTCACTGTAACCCTAACCCTCATCCAAACCCTCACCCTAACCCACACCCTAACCCTAAACCTCATACTAACCCTCACCCTAACCGAAACCCTCACCCTCAAACTCAAGCTCAGCCTAACCCTAAGCCTAAGCCTTACCCTAATCCTCACCCTCACCCTAGCCCTCACCCTAACCCTAATCCTAACCCTCATTCTAACCCTCACACTAACCCTAACCCTAACCATCAGCGTAACCCTAATCCTCACCCCCACCCTCACCCTCAGCCTAACCCTAAGCCTAAGCCTAAGCCTAACCCTAACCCTCACACTCACCCTCACCCTAACCCTAATCCTAACCCTAACCATAACCCTAACCCAAAACCTCAACGTAACCATCAACCTAACCTTAACCTTAACACTAACCCTAACCCTAACTTCGAATTAACACTCCCCCTAACCCTAAATCTAACCCTAAACCTCACCCTCACCCTCACCCTAAACCTAATCCTAAACCTAACCATAAACCTCACCCTAACCCTAACCCTAACATTCACCCTCACCCTCAACCTCACCCTCACCCTTACCATAAATCTAAAAGTAACCCTAACAATAACACTAATCCTAACCCTAAACCTAAGCCTAACCCTAATTCTATCCCTCACCCTCACCCTAACCCTAACCCTCATCCTCACCCTAAACCTCACACTAACCCTAAACTGAATCCTCAATCTAACCCTCACCCTAACCCTAACACTAACCCTTACCCTAACCCTAAATCTAACCCTAACCCTCACCCTTAAATTAACACTCACGCTCAACCAAAACCTCTATTTACCCTTACCATCATAATCACCCGAACCCTAAACCTCATACAAACCCTCACCCTAACCATAAACCTATCCATCACCCTAACCGAAACCCTCACCCTCAACCTCAAGATCAGCCTAACCCTAAGCCTAAGCCTTACCCTAATCCTCACCCTCACCCAAGCCCTCACCCTAACCTTAATCCTAACCCTAACCCTCATTCTAACCCTCAACCTAACCCGAAACCTAACCATCACTGTAACCCTAATCCTCTTCCCCGCCCTCACCCTCAGCCTAACCCTAAACCTAAGCCGAACCCTAACCCTAACCCTCACACTCAGCCTCACCCTAACCCTAATCCTAACCCTAACCCTAATCCTATCACAAAACCTCAACATAACCATCAACCTACCCTTAACCCTAACCCTAACCCTAACCCTCGAACTAACACTCCCCCTAACCCAAAATCTAACCCTAAACCTCACCCTCACCCTAACCCTAATCCTAATCCTAACAATAAACCACACCCTAACCCTAAACCTAACATTCACCCTCACCTTCACCCTCACCTTACCGTAAATCTAACCTCAACTTAACCCTAACCCTCACCCTAAATCTAAACTTAAGCTGAACCCAAACTCTCACCCTAATCCTAACCCTAATCCTAACCCTAATCCTCACCCTAACCCTAAATCTAACCCTAAACCTCACCCTCACCCTAACCCTAATCCTAACACTAACCATGAACCTCACCCTAACTCTAAGCCTAAACTTCACCCTCACCCTAAACATAAATCTAACCCTAACCCTAACAATAACACTAATCCTAACCCTAAACTTAACCCTAAACCTAAGCCTAACCCTAATCCTAACACTCACCCTCACCCTAACCCTAATCCTAACCCTAACCCTATACCTAACCCTAATCCTCAACCTCACTGTAACCCTAACCCTCATCCAAACCCTCACCCTAACCCACACCCTAACCCTAAACCCCATACTAACCCTCACCCTAACCGAAACCCTCACCCTCAAACTCAAGCTCAGCCTAACCCTAAGCCTAAGCCTTACCCTAATCCTCACCCTCACCCTAGCCCTCACCCTAACCCTAATCCTAATCCTAACCCTCATTCTAACCCTCACACTAACCCTAACCCTAACCATCACCCTAACCCTAATCCTCAACCACACCCTCACCCTCAGCCTAACCCTAAGCCTAAGCCTAAGCCTAACCCTAACCCTCACATTCACCCTCACATTAACCCTAATCCTAACCCTAACCATAACCCTAACCCCAAACCTCAACATAACCATCAACCTAACCTTAACCTTAACACAAACCCTAACCCTAACCTCGAACTAACACTCCCCCTAACCCTAAATCTAACCCTAAACCTCACCCTCACCCTAAACCTAATCCTAACCCTAACCATAAACCTCACCCTAACCCTAACCCTAACGTTCACCCTCACCCTCACCCTCACCCTTACCATAAATCTAAACCTAACCCTAACAATAACACTAATCCTAACCCTAAACCTAAGCCTAACCCTAATCCTAACACTCACCCTAACCATAACCCTAATCCTAACCCTAACCCTCAAACTAACCCTAACCCTCACCCTCACTGTAATCCTAACTCTCATCCAAACCCTCACCCTAACCCTAACGCTACCCATAAACCTCACCCTAACACTAACCCTACCCCTCAACCTCACCCTAGCCCTCATCCTAACCCTAAACCTAACCCTAATCCTAATCCTACCCCTAATCCTCACCCTAGCCCTAACTCTAACACTAACCCTAACCCTAACCCTCACCCTCAGCCTCACCCTAAACCTAACTCTAATCCTAAACCTCACCCTCACCCTAACCCTAACCTTAACCCTAAACCTCACCCTAAACCTAAATCTCACCCTCACCCTAATCCTAACCCTAAACCTAATCTAATCTTAAAGCTCAACCTAAACCTAATGCTCACCCTCACATTAACCCGTACCCTAACCCTAACCCTAAACCTAAACTTAACAGGAAACCTAACTCTCACCCTAACCCTAACCCTAAACCCCACCCTAACCCTAAAACTAACCCTCACCCGCACCCTCACCCTCTCCGTAGCTCTGACCCTAACCCTAACAATGACACTAACCCTAACCCTAATCCTCACACTCACCCTCAAACTCAACCTAACCCTAATCCTAAACGTAACCCTATTCCTGACCCTAACCCTCACCCTAGCCCTCATCCTAACCCTAATCCTAGCCCTAAACCTCATCCTAACCCTCACCCTAACCCTAACCCTAACCCTCATTCTATCCCTAATCCTAACCCTCACCCTCATGATCGGCCTAAGCCTAACCCTAACCCTCACCCTAAACCTAAAACTAACACTAAGCCTAACTGTAAACATAAACCTCAGTCTCACCCTAACCCTAATTCTAACCCTAACATAACACTAAACTTCATCCTAACCCTAACCCTAACCCTCACTCTCACCTTCACTGTAACCATAACCCTAACCCTAACCCTAACAATAACCCTAACACTACCCCTAACCCTCACCCTAAGCATAACCCTCACCCTAACCCAAACGCTCACCCTAACACTTACCCTAACCCTAACACTAACCCTAACCCTAATACTAAACCTCACACTAACCCTAACCCTTAACCTCAACCTAACCCTCAATTAACCCTAAAACTAACCCTCCTCCTAACCCTCCCCCTAAACCGATATCAAACCCTAAACCTCACCCTCACCCTGACACTAAACCTAACCCTAAACCTAAACCTCACCCTAAACCTCACCCTAACCCTAACCCTCACCCTCACCCTCAACCTCACCGTAACTCTAACCCTAACCCTAATAATATTAACCCAAACCCTAACCCTAACCATAACCCTCACCCTCAGCCTCACCCTCACTGCAAACTTAACCCTCACCATAACACTAACAATAACCTAAACCAAACCCCACCCTCACCCTCAGCTTAACCCAAAGCCTAACCCTATCCCTAACCCTAACCCTCACTGTAACCCTAACCAAAACCCTACCCCTAGTTCGCACCCTAACCCTAAGCCTAATCCTAACCCTAACCCTAATCCTCACACTCACCCTCACCATAAACCTAATCCTAAACCTAACCCTATCCCTAACACTAAACCTCAGCCTAACACTCACCCTAGCCCTCACCCTAACCCTAAACCTAAACCTCACCCTCACCCTAGCCCCCACCCTAACCCTAATTCTATCCCTCACCCTCACGCTAACCCTAACCCTTATCCTCACACTAAACCTCACACTAACCCTAAACTGAATCCTCAATCTAACCCTCACCCTAACCCTAACACTAACCCTTACCCTAACCGGAAAAATAACCCTAACCCTAACCCTTATCTTAACACTCACGCTCAGCCAAAACCTCTCCTTTACACTTACCATCATAATCACCCTAACCCACACCCTAACCCTAAACCTCATAAAAACCCTCACCCTAACCGTAAACCTAACCATCACCCTAACCGAAACCCTCACCCTCAACCTCAAGCTCAGCCTAACCCTAGGCCTAAGCCTTACCCTAATCCTCACCCTCACCCTAGCCCTCACCCTAACCTTAATCCTAACCCTAACCCTCATTCTAACCCTCAACCTAACCCTAACCCTAACCATCACCGTAACCCTAATCCTCACCCCCGCCTTCACCCTCAGCCTAACCCTACGCCTAAGCCTAAGCCTAACCCTAATCCTCACATTCACCCTCACACTAACGCTAATCCTAACCCTAACCCTAATCCTAACCCAAAACCTCAACATAACCATCAACCTACCCTTAACCCTAACCCTAACCCTAACCCTAACCCTCGAACTAATACTGCCCCTAACCCAAAATCTAACCCTAAACCTCACACTCACCCTAACCCTAATCCTAACCCTAACCATAAACCTCACCCTAAACCTAACCCTAAACTTCACCCTCACCCTCACCCTCACCTTACCATAAATCTAACCCTAACCCTAACAATAACACTAATCCTAACCCTAAACCTAAACCTAAGCCTAACCCTAAACCTCACACTCACCCTCAGCCTAACCCTAATCCTAACCCTAACCATAACCCTAACCCAAAACCTCAACGTATCCATCAACCTAAACTTTACCTTAACACTAACCCTAAACCTAACCTCGAACTAAAACTCCCCCTAACCCTAAATCAAACCCTAAACCTCACCCTCACCCTAAGCCTAACCCTCACCCTAACCCTCACCCTACTCCTCAGCCTAACCCTAATCCTAACCCTAATCCTCATCCTAATCCTCACCCTAACCCTAACCTTAACCCTCACCCTAACCCTTACCCTAACCCTCACCCACATGCTGGGCCTAAGTCTAAGCCAAAGCCTAAGCCTAAACCTAACCCTAACACTAACCCAACTCTAACCCTAACACTCACCCTAACTCTAACTCTAAACCTCACTCTAAAACTAATCCTAACTCTAAACCGAAATATAAACTTAAACCTCATCCTAACCCTAACCCTAATAATAACCCTAACAAAAACCCTTACACTAACCTTACCCTAAACCAAACCCTAACCGTAACACTAAACCTAAACCTAAACCTAGCCCAAACCCTAACCATAACCCTCACCCTAACCCTAACACTAAACCTTATCCTCACCCTCACCCTAGCCCTCACCCTAAGCCTAAACCTCATTCTCACCCTCAAACTCACACTAACCCTAACACTAATCCTCAATCTAACCATCACCCTCACACTCACCCTAACCCTAACCCTCACACTAACCTTCACCCTAACCCTAACTCTACCCCTAAACCTCACCCTCACCCTAATCCTATCTCTAACCCTAACCCTAACACTAAAAACCTCACCCTAACTCTAACCCTAACCCTCAACCTCACTGTATCCCTAACCCTAACCCTAACAGTAACCCTAACCCTAACCCCAATCCTAACCCTCAACCTCACATTAACCCTAATCCTGACCCTAACCCTCAGCCTAACCCTAACCCTCACCCTTACCGTAACCCTAACCCTCATCCTAACCCTCACCCTAACACTAACCCTAAACCTAAAACTCACCCTAACAATAAACATACCCCACACCCTCACCCTCAACCTCACCTTAACTCTAACCCTAACCCTAACAATAACACTAATCCTTAACTTAAACCTAACCCTAACCCTAACCCTAACCCTAATCCTAACACTCACCGTCAACCTAAACGTAACCCTAACCTAACCCTCACACTCAGTCTCACCCTAACCTAACCTCTAACCCAGAACCTCACCCTAACCTTAACCCTAAACCTCACCCTAATGCTAGCCCTCACCCTAAACCTAATCCTAACCATGACACTCATCCTAAAGCTCATCCTAAAAATAACCTTAACCCTAATCCTCACCCTCACCCTAACCCTAAACCTAACCCTAACCCTCAACCTAACCCTAACTCTCACCCTCACTGTAACCCCTACCCTAACCCTCACCCTAACCCTAAATTAACCCAAACCCTAACTCTCACCCTAACCCTATCCCTCACCCTAACTCTAAGCCTCACACTCATCCTCACCCTCAGCCTAAACCTAAGCCTATCCCTATCCCTAACCCTAACCCTCACATTCACCCTAACCCAAATCCCAATCAAACCCTAACCCTGACGCTCACCCTCACCCTAAGCCTCACCTTAAGCCTAACCCTAACATTAATTCTAACCCTAACCCCATCCCTAAACCTCACACTAACACTAACCCTAACCATCACCCTAACACTAACCCTCACCCTAACAGTAACCCTAACCCTCACACTCACCCTACCCTCACCCTAACCCTAAGCCTCATCCTCACCCTAAACCCGACACTAACCCTAACACTAATCCTCAATCTAAGCCTCACCCTCACACTAACCCTAACCCTAACCCTCAACCTAACCCTAACCCTCACCCTTACCGTAACCCTCACCCTCAGCCTAAACTTCACATTTACCCTTACCATCACCCCCACCCTAACCCTCACCCTAAACCTAACCCTCATCCTAACCCTAACTCTACCCCTAAACCTCACCCTCACCCTAACCCGAACTCTATCCCTAACCCTAACACTAAACCTCAACCGAACCCTAAAGCTAATCCTCGCCCTCAACCACATGCTCAGCCTAAACCTAAGCCTAAGCCTAACCGTTACCCTAACCATCAACCTCACACTAGCCCTAATGCTAACCCTAATCCTAAACCTAACCCTCATCCTAACACTCACTCTATCCCTAACACTAAACCTCAACCTAAACCTAACCCTAAACCTCACCCTCATCCTAGCCCTCATCCTAGCCCTAATCCTAACCCTAACCCTCATACTACCCCTCCCCATAACCCTAACCCTAACCCTCACCCTAACCCTAACACTCAGCTTCACCCTCACACTCAGCCTAATCCTAAGCCTAAAACTAACCCTAACCTTAACCCTCAATCTCACCTTAACCCTCACCCTAACCCTAACCCTAACACTAAGCCTAACCCTAACCCTCACCCTCAGCCTCATCCTAACCCTAACTCTAACCCTAAACCTCACCCTCACCATAACCCTTATCCTAACCCTAACCCTAATCCTGACCCTAACCCTAACTCTAAACCTACCCTTATACTAGCCCTTACACTAACCCTAATCCTAACCCTAACCCTCATCCTAACCCGCCCACTAACCCTAACCCTAACACTCACCCTACCCCTTACCCTTACCTTCAACCTCACCCTCAGCCTAATCCTAACACTAACCCTAATCCTCACCCTCACCCTAGCCCTCACCCTAACCCTAACCCTCACCCTAGGCCTAACCCTCACATTTAACCTTAACATGACCCCCAGCTTAACCCTCAGCCTAATCTGAACCCTAACCCTAACCCCCACCCTAACCCTCACCGTAACCCTAACTTTAACCCTAAATCCCACCCTCACCCTAAACTTCTAAATCTCACCCTAACCCCAACCCTAATCCTAACCCTAACCCTAACCCTAACCATAACCATAACCATAACCCTCACCGTAACCCAAAACTTAACCCTAACAATAACCCTCACAGTAACCCGAACGTCACGCTAAATCTAACTCTAACCCTAACCATAACACTAAAAACCTCACCCTAACCCTAACCCTAAACCTGAACCTCATCCTAACCCTAACCCTCACACTTATTCTAACCCTAAACCTCATCCTAACCCTCACCCTAAGGCCTAAAGCTAACACTAAAAGTCACCCTAACACTAAACCTAACCCTCACCCTCAACCTATACCTCATCCTAACACTAATCCTAACCCTACTTCTCATCCTAAAACTCACCCGAACCCAAACCCTAAACCTCACCCTAAACCTAACCCTAAACCTAACACTCAACCTAACCCTAATCCTCACGCTCAACTTAACACTAACTCTAACCCTCACCCTAACCCTAAACTTTACCTGAGCCCTAACTTTCACCTTAACCCTAACCCTAACCCTCACCCTAACCCTAACCCTCACACTCACCTTACCATTACCTTAATCCTAACCCTAACCCAAACCCTCAACCTCCGCCTCAACTTATCCCTAACTCTAACCCTAAACCCCACTCTCACCCTAAACCTAACCCTAAACCTAAACCTCACCCTAACCATAACCCTAAACCTCACCCTCACCCTAGCCCTCACCCTAACCCTATTCCTAACCATAAACCTCATCCTAACCCTCCCTATAACCCTATCCGAAACCCTCACCCTATCCCTAAACTTCACACTCACCCTCACCCTCAGCCTAACCCTAAGCCTAACCACAAGCCTTACCTGAAACCTAACCTTAACCCTGAAACTCACCCGCACCCTCACCCTCACCATAACTCTAAACCAAACCCTAACCCTAACCCTAAACCTCACCCTAACCCTAACCCTAACCCTAACCCTCACCCTCACCCTAACCCTAACACAAACCCTAACCCTAACCCTCAACCTACCCCTCCCCCTATCCCTGTATCTAACCGTAAACTTCACCCTCCACCTAACCCTAACCCTAACCCTAACCGTAAAACCCACCCTAACCTTAACACTAACCCTCACCCGCAACCTCACCCTCACCATAACTCTAATGCTAACTCTAAAAATAACACTAAGCCTAACTCTAACCATCACCCTAACCCTAATCCTCACCCCCACCCTCACCATCAGCCTAACACTAAGCCTAAGCCTAACCCTCACCCTAACCCTCACACTCATGCTCACCCTAACCCTAATCTTAAACCTAACCCTATCCCTAAACCTCAACTTAACCCTCACCCTCACCCTAACCCTAACACTAACCCTAACCATAAACCTCCCCCAAACCCTAACTCTAACGCTAAACCTCACCCTCACCATAACCCTAAAACTCACCCTAACCCTAACCCTCACCCTCACCCTCTAACTCACCCTAACTCTAATCCTGTCTCTAACAACACTAACCCTAACCCTAACCCTAAACATAACCCTCACCCTCAGCCTCACCCTCACTGAAAACTTAACCCTAACCATAGCACTAACAATAGGACTAACCCTAAACTTAACCCTAACCCTAATCCTCACCCCCAACCTCACCCTCAGCCTAACCCTAACCCTACCCTCCCTTTAACCCTAACTGTAACCCTAAACCTAACCCTAACCCTAACCCTAAAACAAACCTCAAACCTAACCTTAAACCTAAATCTAATCCTCAGCCTCACACTCACCCTAACCCAAACCTTAACCTTAACCCTCACCCTAACCCTAACCCTAACCCTTAGCCTAACCCTCACACTCACACTCACCGTACTCCAAATCCTAAACCTAATCCTATCTCTAACCCCAACCCTCACCCTAACCCTCACCCTAGCCCTCACCCTAAACCTAATCCTAACCCTAAACCGCATCCTAAACCTCACTCTAACCCTAAAACTTACCCTCCCCCTTATGCTCGGCCTAAGCCTAACCCTAAGCCTAAACCTAACCCTAAACCTAACCCAACCCTCACCCTCAGCCTCACCCTAACCCTAACTCTAACCCTAAAGCTCACACTCACCCTCACCCTAACCCTTAACCTAACGCTAAACCTCACCGTAACCTTAACCCTAAACCTCACCCTCATGCTAGACATCACTCTAACCCTAATCCTAACCCTAACACTCATCCTAACCCTCACCCTAACAATAACCCTAACCCTCACCCTCAATCTCACTCTAACACTAACCCTAACCCTCACACTCAACTTCACCCTAACCCTAACCTAACCCTAATGCTCAACCTATCCCTAACCCTCAACCTCACCTTAACCCGTACCCTAACCTTCACCCTAACCCTAAACTTAACCGGAACTCTAACTCTCACCCTAACCCTAACCCTAAACCTCACACTCACCCTAACCCTAAGCCTATTCCTAATCCTAACCCTAACCCTCACCCTAACCATCACATTAACCCTAAACCTAAAAATAACCCTAGCCCTAACCCTCACCCTCAGCCTCACTCTGACCCTAAGCCTCACCCTAAACCTAACCCTACCCCTAAACCTAACACAAAACCTCACCAAAACCATAACACTGACCCTAACTCAAACCCTCACCCTAACACTTACCCTCACTCAAACACTAACCCTAACCTTAACACAAACCCTCACAGTAACCCTAACCCTAACCCATAACCTCAACCTAAGCCTCACCCTCACCCTAACCCTAACACTAAGCCTCACCCTAACGCTCACCCTAACCCTCCCCCTAACCCTATATCTAACCCTAACCCTCACCCTCACCATCAACCTAACCCTAACCCAAACCCTAAACCCCACCCTAACCCTAAACCTAACCCTCACCCTCACCCTCACCCTCTATGTAGCTCTAACACTAATACTAACAATAACACAAACCCTAGCCCTAACCCTAATCCTCACCCCCACCCTCACCCTCAGCCTAACCCTAAGCCTAAGCCTAACCCTCACCCTAACCCTCACACTTACCCTTACCTTAACCCTAATCCTAAACCTAATCCTAACCCTAAACCTCAAACTAACCCTCACAATCACCCTAACCCTAACCCTAACCCTAACCCTCCCCCTAACCCTATATCTAACCCTAACCCTCACCCTCACCATCAACCTAACACTAACCCAAACCCTAAACCCCACCCTAACCCTAAACCTAACCCTCACCCCCACCCTCACCCTCTATGTAGCTCTAACACTAATACTAACAATAACACAAACACTAACCCTAACACTAATCCTCACCCCCACCCTCACCCTCAGCCTAACCCTAAGCCTAAGCCTAACCCTCACCGTAACCCTCACACTTAACCTTACCCTAACCCTAATCCTAAACCTAATCCTAACCCTAAACCTCAAACTAAACCTCACAATCACCCTAACCCTAACACTAACCCTAACCCTAAACCTCAACCTAACCATCCCCATAACCGTAACTCTAACCCTAAACCTCACCCTTACCCTAACCCTCACCCTAAACCTCACCCTAAACCTCACCCTTACCCTAACTCTCACCTGCACCCTCAACCTCACCATAACTCTAACACTAAATATAAAAATACCACTAAACCTAACCCTAACACTAACCCTAAACATAAACCTCACCCTCAGCCTCACCCTCACCTAAAACTTAACCCTAACCATAACACTAAAAATAACCCTAACCCTAACTCTAACCCTAATCCTCACCCCCACCCTCACCCTCAGTCTAAACCTAAGCCTATCCCAAACCCTAACCTAACCCTCCCTGTAACTCTAACCCTAACCCTAGCTCTAACACTAACCCTAACCCTAAACTTAACCCTAACCCAAACCCTAACCCTAACACTAATCCTCACCCCCACCCTCACACTCAGCCTAACCCTAAGCCTAAACCTACCCCTAATCCTAACCCTCACTGTAACCCTAACCCTAACCCTAACCCTAACACTCACACTCACCCTCACCCTAAACCTAATCCTAAACATAACCCTAACCTTGCCCAAACCCTCACTATAAGCCTCACCCTAGCCCTCAACCTAACCCTAATCCTAACCCTAAACCTCATCCTAACTCTCACCCTAACCCTAACCCTAACCCTCACCCTAAACCTAACCCTAACCCTCACCCTCATGCTTGGCCTAAGCCTAAGCCTAAGCCTAAGCCTAGCCCTAACCCTAACCCTCACCCCAACCCTAACCCTTACACTAACCCTAACTCTAACCCTAAACCTCACTCTCACCCTAACCCTAACTCTAACCCTAACCCTAAACCTAAACCTCATCCTAACACTAAATCTAATCCTCACCCTCACCTTAACCATAACCCTAAACCTAACCCTAACACTAACCCTAACCTTAACTCTAAAACTAACCCTTATCTTAAGCCTCACCCTAACATTTACCCTAAACCGAACACTCACACTAATCCTAACACTAACCCTCACACTAACCCTAACCATCACCCTAACCTTAAACCTCACCTTAACCCTAAACCTAACCCTCACCCTCACCCTAGCCCTCACCCTAACCCTAACACTCATCCTCACCCTAAACCTCACACTAACCCTAACGCTAATACTCAATCTAACCCTCACCCTCACCCTACCCCTAACCCTAATTCTCACCCTAACCCTAACCCTCACCCTTACGATAACCCACAACCTCAGCCTAACCCTCACGTTTACCCGTACCGTCACTCCAACCCTAACCCTCACCCTAATCCTAACCCTCAACTTAACCCTCACCCTAACCCTGACTCTACCCCTAAACCTCATCCTCACCCTAAACCTACCTCTAACCCTAATCCTAACACTAAATCTCACCATAATGCTAACGCTAATCCTCATCCTCACCCTCATTGTAACTGTAACCTTAACCCTAACCCTAACAATAACTCTAAACCTAGTCCCTAACCCTCACTGTAACCCTAACCATAACACTAACACTAAACCTAAACCTAAACCTAACCGTCAACCTAACCCTAATCCTCAGCCTCACCCTCACCCTAACAAAACCCTAACCCCAACCTTCACCCTAATCCTAAGCCTAAATCTAACCCTAATTCTAACCCTCACATTCACCCTTACCATAAACCTAATCCTAAACCTAACCCTATCCCTAACCCTCAGCCTAATCCTCACCCTAGACCTCAGCCTAACCCTAATCCTAACCCTAAAACTAATCCTAATTCTCACCCTAACCCTAAACTTAACCTGAACCCTAAACCGAACCCTAACCCTCACCCATATGATGGGGCTAAGCCTGAGCCAAAGCCTAAGCCTAACCCTAACCCTAACGCTCACCCTAGCCCTAAACCTAACACTAACCCTAACTCTAACCCTAAACCTCACACTCACACTAACCCTAAATCTAACCCTAAACCTAAACCTCATCCTAACCCTAACCCTAACAATAAGCTAACCCTAACCCTAACCCTAACCCTACACAAACCTTAACCTTAACACTAACACTGAACCTAACCCTAACCCTAATACTAACCATAACCCTCACCCTAACCCTAACCTCACCCTAACACCAACCCTAATCCTCTCCCTCACCCTAGCCCTCACCCTAACCCTTACCCTCATCCTCACCCTAAACATCACACTAACCCTAACACTAATCCTCAATTTAACCCTCATCCTCACCCTCACCCTATCCCTAACCCTCACCCTAAACCTAACGCTCACCTACCGTAACCCTCACTCTAGGCCTAACCCTCAACTTTACCCTTACCGTCACCCCCACCTTAACCCTCACCCTAACCTTAACCCTCACCCTAACCTTCACCCTAACCCTAACTCTACCCCTAAACCTCACCCTCACCATAACGCTATCTCTAATCCTAACCCTAACACCAAAAACCTCACCCTAACTCTAACACTAACCCTCAACCTCACTGTCACCATAAACCTAACCCTAACAATAA